>NC_087210.1:20691920-20711920 GCF_015104395.2 Macrobrachium nipponense
CTTGATTCACTGGTTTGCTTTCAAATTCCTCCACATTACCTATAATCCTATCATTTCTAGGCAGTGATTTTATCAATATTACAAAACGTAAAACCATTATGATCGTTGTCTTATAGGATAGTTTTTCCAGAATCTTAAGAATGCTATTTTCTTGAAGATAAGATGCAGTAAGGAAAATGTGCTCAACATTTAAATGAGTACAAAATAATTTAGCAAAATTTTACATGCTGGCCTTTGTTGCGGCATTATTTTGATGTACTTCACATTTAAAGGAATAAGACAGAAAAATGGACTGCCCACAGTCAACAAAAATCTAGCAGGTAAAAACGATAGTAACAATACATCTAATTTTATAAAAGAATTTCACCCAAGGTTAAAAAAAAAGTTTTAATACGAAAAAGGTCATCTTAGATAAGGATAATATATCATTTCCATATATCACTGACAAACCGTTCAACTATTTCTGCAGACTAAGGTTAGGATACTATAAACGCGAGAAATGATAACAGCATGGATAGGAGCCATTACGAAAATTTGTAATCACGAACCCCCCTAATGACTGATAATGATGAAAAACATAGCTTGAAACATTACTGAGATACCCTCTAACGTTATTACGTAAAGAAAGCATTTGAGTAATCAAACATTGCAGCAATAAAAAAGAGAAACCAGGTGGAATGGTCCTACTGGTATTAGATTTCAGTGATTAAATGACAATAAGATCATCGCGAAGTGACAGTCGGAACATATATAGTATCTGTTAGCATCAGGTATATAAATTACTCTCATTGGACAGTGAATATTGGTACCACCAATCAGTTCTAGAAGATAACGCTTATGGAAAAAACAAACTTAAAGTTATCAGAAAAAAAACTCATTTTGTGCAATAATTTTGCATATATGTAAATATATTAAAACCCATTGCACCATTATTCAATTAGAGTGAAAAATTTATATAATATCCTCATCTAAAACTAATATATATATATATATATATATATATATAATATATATATATATATATATATATATATATATATATATATATATATATATATATATATATATATTATATATATGTAGTATATATATATATATATATATATATATATATATATATATATATATATATATATATATGTATATATATATATTTGTATATATATATTAGTTTTAGTTGAGGATATTATATAAATTTCTCACTCTAATTGAATAATGGTGCAACGGGTTTTAATAAGTCTCTCTTTGAGAATAACGACAGCGTTGACCATCTTAATTGAAATATTGCCATGGAAATTACTGGTAAATTAAACTTTTCAAGGATTAAAGGATTCCATTCATGAAGGACTGAACAATAACACATTATCGAACATTTCAGCCCCAACTTCAGACTCACCGATTAATTAACTCATCACGGAGGACGAGGAAATGGCATTAATGTCCGTCCCTGTCTCTTTGTCTCTCACGCATGAACACATGTAAGGATACTTATATTCTAACGTATTCAGACGCTAGTCTGATGCATTTCAGACCAGAGAGAGAGAGAGAGAGAGAGAGAGAGAGAGAGAGAGAGAGAGAGAGAGAGAGAGACGTAAATAAAATTGTAGCGAAAACGAACTTGGAGTCACATTTTTTATAAGTTAGTTTCTAAACTATCTTCGTACCGTTTTTTTTTATCATAAACTTCCCACCCAACTATTTAGCAGGTTCTAATCAGTCCCTATAATTTCACTCCCGACCGATTTTAATCTAACTTTTGATAAATTTCCCTGATCAAGCTTACAAAACCTCAACCATATTCTACGTATGCCCCTTGTTTGTTTCCTTAAAACAAAATAATAAAACTACACTAAGAAGTATCTTTTGAAATTTCCTTTAAAACCAAATGATACGTGATTCTTGCAGCATATGGGGATAATAACGTATTTTATTTTTAATTAAAAGAAACCGTTATAAACAAAAGCAGTTAAATTCCTTACATTCTCGCCACTTAGAGACGGATACTACGAATCCAATCGAAATATTCACGATAGTTTGTTAAACGCATTAAGCACTAAAAAGTCTGTTATTTTCCGAGATATTTCCAAAAGTTTGCTGGTATGCCATTTTTTTTTGGTTTAAATTCCCAAATTTATGCATTGCATGTTTAATGGTACGAAATCTTCGAGATAGTTTGTCCTGCTACATTATTTTGTTGTAGAATATTGTGGATAAAAAAAAAATAAAATAAAGAAATAAAAAAGCTCCAATACAGCCCACTAATTCTTCAAGAAAACTTC
Source organism: Macrobrachium nipponense (assembly GCF_015104395.2). NCBI lineage: Eukaryota > Metazoa > Arthropoda > Malacostraca > Decapoda > Palaemonidae > Macrobrachium > Macrobrachium nipponense. The sequence continues at coordinate 20,694,200 of NC_087210.1, forward strand.
GAAAAGTATCCAAATATATTGTAAAACGTAGTTAAAATAGCAATAAACATAAATAAACATGTTATGGAGTGTGTTAAAAATAAGATTAACTAACAGGTGAGTATGAGCCAATAATACCAAAAAATTTAAATAATGAAAAACCAAGTAATTAAAACCACACAGAGTCAAGAAATAATGTTCACTGCCAATTATACCCAAATCTGTGGATGATGAAGAAAATAGTTGATAATGCAGATTATTGGCGTCACACTATGTAAATAATGGCAAAACACAGATTTATTCACCAAAATGTGAGAAGTTCTTGTCTTATTGATTATTTTTGTAGTGTCGGTAAGAGCATTAATGGAACAGACTGTCCGAGGAAATAAAACAGGAGTGAAGAAGGTGGGTAATATCGAAAAGACTACGATAAAATTTCTTTTGACTACGACGAACTGAAAGAAAGACAACGGCATGGCATGGTCTGCTGTAATCCCTTGACGGTACAGCCCAGTCACCGTCACATAGCTGGGTAGTCTTCATAGCTTTATAGCCGGAAACATTTTTTCGCTCTGTCCCTTCTGTTCTATGGATCAACAAAAGCTTTTATGGCCCGCTCAAAGACGAAAACTGAAAATCTTGCGTAGTACTAGTATTTCCCGGTAAAGGCCCGTTCCCACTTGATGAGCTGGAAGCCAAAATTGTGGCTGGCAGCCAATAAACATGCTGCCAGCTCAAAACTGAGCTGCCAGCTCGTTTTTGTTAGCTGCCAGCTGATCATCGATTGCCTCCCAGCCAACAATTTTATTCGTTGCTTTGTGCTTGTACCTTTGAGGTGCCAGCCAGCAAAAAATAAATCAGTTCATTTTTTGCTGGCAGCCACATTAGGCTTGTTGAATGTTATTAACTAATTACATACTATTACAGTGATTGTTTTAAAGTGAAATGGGACCAAAGTAGTAGTTAATTGGGACACCTTTGAACACCTATGTCAAGATGTGGAAAAATTCCCTGCTATATGGGACAAACAGCATCCAGATCACAAAAAGCCCAAATGTATTGCTGAAATGTGGGCCCAGATAGACGAGGAGTGTCCCGAATATCAAGGAAAGGCCAAAGACGAATGGACCAAACCGGGCGGGGTACGAGAGCGATTCCGAAAAGAAATACAGAAAGGAAAGAAAACAGTGAAAAGTGGAGCGGCTACCAAAGAAGTGTGGGTCAGCAAGCGGCCACTTCTCAATGTTTGTAAGTTCCTTCTGTCTCAATTTGGGCACAGAAGTACCGAAGGAAATCTCGAGGACGATGCATCTGAAAATATCGAGAAATCGCTAGTAGCACATGAAAATGCAGAAGAGGAAGAGGTACAACAAGAAAAAACCGCTACTGATAAGTAAAAAGGAAGAGAAATCAGAGTCGCTATTGAAGAAAAGCATGGGCGAAAAGAATGAAGCCAAAAACCAGAAACACTATTTGAAAGATGAATATCTTACCAAAATATTGATGGAAGACGATGATGAAGAGGATTTGTTTGGGAAGACAGTGGCGAAAAAACTTAAGAAATTACCGACAGGGCCCCGAACTCAGGCAATGATTGATGTACTGTCCTGCCTCCAAAAATATGAGAATCCCTACCCGTGTCAACAGTCAAGTGGGAACTGAGATGCAAGCATAACCACAACCGGCTTGCAAACCAAGCTACAAGCCAAGCTTACAAGCCAATCAGGTGTTCTTCCAGCCAGCCAGACTGGCTGCCAGCCACAATTTTGGCTTCCAGCTCATCAAGTGGGAACCGGCCTTAACATCAGGTTAGCAGACAACCATCTTACCAACGTATCTTTCGTTTGGTGGTCTAATACTCAGGTGTAAAAATAAACGTTGCCGGTTCAGGTTGTATTCAAGGGTTTAGTGGTTGGACCATACTGGCAGGAGTTGTAGGTTTCCAATAGCGACCAGCTATTTTCTGGATGTTGGGGTTCGTGCCACTCAGGTCCTTTATCATTAGACTTCCCTCAAGCAACTTTTCCAAAGCAACTTAAGTCCTCATAGCAGTTAGGTATTACATGAATTGAGAGAAGTGAACCTTTGCAGATTGTAATTTACTTTCCCTATAGATCAAACGAGTACCATAATATCCACGTCTTCTTTCTTTGGCCTTACATGACTTCATCTAGATGGGCTTCCGGTGAATATTTCTTTGGAAGCATGCTGCACGCAGGCTGTAGTCCCACACTGACCAGTATGACTTGCAAAAAGACCTCCTTGCACAGCACAAGGCCGAAAGACCTTCTACGCTGGAGCATTTTTCTAAGTCAACCTTTTTAACAAAGCACTGATAGGAAAGGATTTTTTTTTTTTTTTTTTTATTCCAGCAACCTAATTAGCTCTTTTTTCTGGCCTAACAACAAGTTTTCTTCTTTTTCCTGTTGTACCGGGTGTTCAACTCTATCAACATAAGATTTCACAGGTGGGAACCAGTACTTGCACTGGCCTCGGAATTGATAGGGGTGGCACACTTGCCCACACGTATGGGGATACAAGCTTCACAAGGGGATGGACCGTCATGTTCTGTACCACTGTCAGTATTATAAGGGAACATCAACTCGTTATTTGAAGGGTAACTCTTGCAATCGTAATAGTAATGAGATTTGTTTCTGTCTTTTCCCTTTCCTATCTCTTTTGCGTCACTGCTTCCCACATCATCCTCGCCTATTATGATAATGCTTGACTAAATATCAAAACTATCACCAAGATCTATTACCGAAAAAAGCCCACAATCATCACTATTAAATCATTTGAACACGAAACATAATCCAAAATATCTTCATCTTGACCATGGAGGCCACCGACACAGAGTTATTTCCCTCCAAGTTTTTTTCTTACTATCCGGAGACAGCTCTGCTACAACTAACACCAACACGGAATATACGTTGTTTACACCCATTACAGCAGTAATATTGTCTCTTGATGATTTTTAATACCGATAAAATAGCGGCAAGTGGTGTATTTACGAAGCACTTCACGTGTGTTCAATGAATAATGAATGTCCTGAACGCTAATTGGCTCGCACCTAACAATAACAAAAGCTCTGATTGGCTGTTCTGCCACTACGGTTATGAAAATTGGTCTCGATGATAGGAATTCCTTATAAAGGCTTTCCATAAAAATATGCTGCTTAGATTGGCTGTCCAGCAGCATAGCTTTCATTATCCTTGATGACAGAATTTCTCATGAAGGGTTTCCAAAAACATTTAAAGCAATTTCCGACTATAATGGACGCAATGCATCTCAGCATTCATTTAACCACATTTTTCCCGAGTGTTTGAGGAAAGGATTCCTATTTCAACTTGGATTTCGTTGGAAGTGACACTTAGAAGGTTTATCGAGGAATATACCCGGTTACACTTGAGGAACAGAAAATGGCGATAAATACCGTTCTCTAAACTATACATCAAAAGAGACCAGATGGATTAAAGTCTGGAGGTTTTTCTGATCACTCATTTATATGAACAAATTTCAAAATGGTTACAGGTTAAAGCTACAGAAGGAGGGGAAAGTTTGTTGCATAAAAAGTCATGGATATAATAATAAATGGGGCAACTGAACTAGTTTCTATAGTATTTTGAAGATTTGTTGTATAAAGAAGACGAGAGAACACCAGCGTTAAATGGTATCCATTTCAAAAGGTTTAGGTAATTTTGAGGATGTCTTTAGATTTCAATTCTGAAAACGATGACAGTTAACCGGGTAAATTGTCAGACCACAACAGAAGATGGGATATTTTGAAGGACGGTCGCTGGTTTAGTGGAAAAGAATGGTAAAGACAAGGATGCATTATTTCTCCATGGCTTTTGTATTATCTCTATGAATGTGGCAATAAGTTAAGTATATCTTACTTTAACCAGACCACTGAGCTGATCAACAGCTCTCCTAGGGCTGGCCCGAAGGATTAGATATTTTTATGTGGCTAGGAACCAATTGGTTACTTAGCAGCGAGACTACAGCTTCTTGTGGTATCCGAACCATATTAAATCGAGAAATGAATTTCTAATCACCAGAAATAAATTTATCAGATTCCTTGTTGGCAGAGCGGGGAAGCAAACTCGGACTACCAAATCAGTAGGCGAACACGTAACCCACTCGTCCAACGAGGATCTAATGCGGCAATAAAGAAAGTAAATTTCTGAGTAAAAGATTCATACGTGGAGTGTAAAATGTTTATTATTTGCGAATGATAAGGTAATGTATAAGAATAGTCTAGAAAAGACTGAATGGACTAATGAAAAGGTTTGGAAGTTTGATGCAGGAGGTGAAAGTTATGAGTAAATGTGAGCAATGTTAAGGTTATTAGGGAGTAGAAAGAAAAATGAGCGTTGGTATGGATTGTTTGAGAATGGAGGTAATTGCTAATATAATGAGAGAAGAGGAGAAAGACTCATTAACAGTAAGGGCTCGGTGATGTACCGGTAACGATCCCTCAGCGTAAACGGCTCAGAAAAGGCGCTTACTAACGAATTACCAGAAGTTGTTTACTATATTCCAAAGAAAAATTTTTGAGAAACGTTCAATTCTGGAACTGCTGAAACGCTCCATAAAAGTGAGAAAGCAAAGGAAGACACCATTAATCCGTAAGAGATGTAACCACCTGAAAAATATTTTGTTTAAGTGCAATCGTAATATGAGACATTTAATTTCAAAACAAGAGCAAACGAAATTAGCTGGAACGAACACAAAAGGCCTAAATGAATACAGTATATGCCACAGCTGACAGAATATATATTGCTGATTTTCTATAGAAGCGAACATTTGCACTGTAAGACATAGAATCATCAAATACAACATATATAGAAATCTAACAACCTAATTGAAGGAATTTTACAAATTCCGGTTTCCGACTAAGGCTCGTAGCGTTCCAACCAACATGCCATCATAGCAGCGTAAAATTCAAGCAAGATCATATAATGCAGCAAATTGGCTGGCAAGTCGTCATGCAGACGCACGAGTTTCAAAACCTGACTTCTGAGAGCGTCTCCCAAAACAGAGGCGCCTGTAATGGAACGCCAGAAACATACTTCAGCAAGGAATGGATGGCACTCGGGAAATGTCGGTCGTCAGTCACTGAAAATTTCAGCAACAAAAAACGGAATTGCCCAAGAAAAGTGTCATGTTGGAACAAGGGCTTATAGCCAAGATTAGTTGATTAATGAAGATGACTGCAAGGAAAATAAGAAGGAAGGAAGGGGAATATGAAATTGCAATGATGAAGGAAGGCGGAGGAGAAAGAGAGAAAGAAGGAGAAAAAATTATGTGGGATATAAAACATTTATCTTGGACGAGAAATGAGTACGAAAAAAAAACGTAAGGTAAGAAAATACGAAACGGGAGGAGAAAAGAAGAATATAAAAACAGAAGAAACTATAGAAAGATACAATAGCCACCTTGCAAAAAGAAAATGTACATAGAAACGAGTGTTTACGTTGAAGGGAAGAGAAGGGAAGAATATAAAAACAAGAAATTATGAATGTGTATAAAAAGATACAATAGCCACCTCACTAAAGAATTTACATAGAAACGAGTCTTGGTTTTGAAGGTAATTCCGTGCTCACGGCTACAATAGATTCCCGTGGACACAGCCTCTCAGAATATATCATGATCCTAGATGGCAACAAGGAGTTGTCAAATTACACGCAAACAAATATTCTGTACTTATTTATTTTTATATGCAGTAAATAGATCTCCGACAAAAATCTAGATTTCCCATTCATGGCCTTTAAAACCCCAACTATAAAAAATGAGAGCAAGATGATTTTGAGACTGCAGAAGTCGCGAGAGTCAGAACTTCACTATGGTACTAACATTTTTTTTTTAATAGTTTCATACCTTAAAGAAGTTCTGACCTTCACGACGTCTGCAGTCTCAGAAGCATCTTGTCCTTATTGTTTATAGTTGGTGTTTTAACGTCTATGAAGGGGCGATGTCTAGATTTCCGTCGGAGATCTATATCTGATCAATTTACATGCAATTACTAATCTGCTATGGATGAATATATGAAAATATCAGCACCTCAAATTGTTTTAAAATAAATGTAGACCTTTCGAGAACTGAATAAACGAAACACCGAAAGCACTTCTTAAATTTTCCAGATTTCGAGACTGCTCTCGTGATTTCTTGAGGGAACACTCACAAAATCTCCTCACATCTCTCTTGCTCCCAGATTCCTCGCATCGATGCTTCCTCATCACGCGAACGCGATCATGACAGAAAGAGAAGGATTTCTCTCTCTCTCTCTCTCTCTCTCTCTCTCTCTCTCTCTCATACCAGAACACAGACACTCACGTATCAGCACAAACTCGCAAAATACTACAATTTGAATTGTTTTACGATTTAAAATCATAATAAGGTAAAGGTAAGATTACGACGATTAATGTTGCCTCAGATAAATTGATATTGGTGCAAAATATGTCATGATGTATTGATGTGAAATCTATCCTTTTCCATTATCTATTTGCTACATTCTCCTAATACCACTATCCAACAACACATATCATAGCATAAGTAACCGTGCGAAACTCATAGTTCATCGTGAGTAGGTTTTCATGGATGATACGATAATAAAGCCACCATGTCCTTGTCTCGATATCAATATATATATACATACATATATATATATATATATATATATATATATATATATGTATGTATGTATGTATGTATGTATATATACAATTTGTGTTAAACTATATTCAATTGTTTTTGCATATACTTCGACGTGTCCCAATGCTTTTCATTAAATATTCCGAGGCGTAGTCTCCTAGAACCCACAACCAGTCGGCTAATTAAAAGAGATGGCATCTCTTGATGCCTTAGTTATCGCCTCATTCCCTTTTGTAATTGAATTCAGGACTGTAATTCAATCTCAGGGACGATGTATTGGGCACCGGAATTACGCCGCTAATGGGAATGAAGGAAGAGAGGCAGGGAGGGAGGTTGAGTGAAACAGAAGGATGACAGATCCTTCATAATGATGGTAATTTCTTCGGCTCAGTTTCTCGTCATTTCCTTGATTATTCGTGAAGAATTTATTACACATGCTCTGCTAGTAATGAATCATACTAGCAATGGCTGTCTCGAAATTTAAGATTAGATAAATGGTCATGTTTACAAAGGATCGCTTACATTTTGCACAATATCATATCTCCCTTTACTAGGCCTATTGTTTCCACATTGCAACTCGTACGTACTATTTTAACTTTCTTTTCTGACCTTCCACTACTTATATATAAATCTCATGTATTTTCAAATGGCCCTTCCGCAAATTTGGCATAAGCCTCATCCACTTACACCTGCTTGTCTTTAACTATAGCTCAGACTTCATCCAGCTTCGATTTACCTTCAACTATATAGCTCAGACCTCATCCAGCTTCGATTTATCTTCAACTATATAGCTCAGACTTCATCCAGCTTCGATTGATCTCCAACTATATAGCTCAGACTTCATCCAGTTTCGATTTATCTTTAACTATATAGCTCAAACTTCATTAGCTTCGATTGACCTCCAACTATATAGCTCAAACTTCATCCTGCTTCGATTGATCTCCAACTATATAGCTCAAACTTCATCCAGCTTCGATTTATCTTTAACTATATAGCTCAGACTTCATCCAGCTTCGATTTATCTTCAACTATATAGCTCAGAATTCATCCAGTTTCGATTTATCTTCAACTATATAGCTCAGACTTCATCCAGCTTCGATTTACAAGTATTTCTGATACCTCTCTGTTCCATATGGCATGTTTTTCTCATCCTCCTATGCAATTCACATCTAAAATACCTCTCGCTCGAACCAAATTTAATAATAATCAGATATACCCCATCCACACCTCTACACACCATCAACTCATGCCTCCATTTGGTCTTCTCCAGCCCATGCTCAAGCAAACATTTTCCTCCACCCTGTGCATACGGGCACACATACACACACGAAGACATTCAACCGCACCCACACACACAGACACGCACCTATCTATCTATATTTCGATTATCTAAGTGCCTAAATAGCTTCAATCATTTTAGATTCCACAAAGAATATTCCATTCTCTCTCTCTCTCTCTCTCTCTCTCTCTCTCTCTCTCTCTCTCTCTCTCTGACATCTTACAGACTACTTACATCCCTACAACAAAGGCAAATTCTTAGAGTAAGTTTTCAGTTACTCGACGGTAAGATATGAAAGGAAACAAAATAACGTCCAAGAGTAGAGTGTGGCAACGACTTAAGAGATGATGAAAAGAATCAAAAGTGTCAATACAGGTCGAGATGGATGGAGAACATATAAAAAGAAAAGACTTGATAAGGCACAGAACCGAGATGATAGCAATCTGCTTATATGTTATATTTTAAGTGTAAACAAAAATAAGGATGACAACCTTCTCTTTGTAAAGAATTTCCTTTATTTACAACGTATTTAACATTTTCCCAAGACAAACGCAGTACAACCAAAAAAATGTACTGACCTGCTTTTTGGTTCGCTCGTCACTAGAAGATGTAAATGTTAAACTGCATATCCCTATTATTATTGTATCTAATTTAGCAATACATTTTATTAAGATTTATGAACTTTTCATCAAAACTATATCAACATAATATCACATTAAAATAGCATTCTATTGAAGATACAATGAAATCCAAAACATCCCTGAAAACAAATGTTTATTCAAATGTGATTCTATGAAATAAATCTAGCAAGGAACAGCAGCAACGAGGATAATAGCCAAGAAAGAAAAATATATATATAAAGTAAGAAAAAAGCAAACGAACAGCGAGAGGATCAAAAGGAAGAAACATGTAAGGACAATCTGAAGAAGGCGCCTTGAAAGAGACACATAACAGTTTTCTCAGAAATTAGAGAGAAATAAGAGAGAGAGAGAGAGAGAGAGAGAGAGAGAGAGAGAGAGAGAGAGAGATACGGGGGCGGGGGAGTTACGGGAAAATAGTTTTATCAGTTATACTGTTGTATTTATAAGGAAATACTGAAGTTGAGCACTGAGAATTGAGAAAAATATGTTTTTTTTTTTTTTTTTTAATAAAACGCACAATACAGTAAAGAAAAAACTGTCAAACAGCATGTATAATACTGATAAGCTATTGTCTTCATAGTGCATTATGTTTTCCAAAAATATTCCTCTAATAATAATAATAATAATAATAATAATAATAATAATAATAATAATAATAATAATAATAATAATAATAAAAACTTACGAATAAAGGAATCTTAGCTGTTTTTACTAAAAGTCTGAGAACGAGAAAAATATATTTGTATTAATTCTTTTAATGATTTTATTTCCTCCGACGTTTCGACCTGCGATCTGGTGGTCATTTGCTGCAAGCCACAAGAACGGCTGAATTAAGAAACAAGGCCAACAGGTATTTAGAGTACACAGGTGAGTTACATAAACCAGTTTGGTTTAAATAGATAATCCAACTTGTTTGCTAGATGAAAAGAACAGTAAAAGAAAAAGATAAAGAGGGTCTAAACAATTTTACTTTATACATTCACCAATATTAAATCTAGTCTTCCCTTCACTCACTCCCACTTTTTTATCATTCAGGGTTGGCAAATCCCAGTGCATAAAACTTATGTATATTACTGTTTTCAGCTTTTTATGATTACTCCTCTCAGGGTTTAAGACTTATATTCATTTGAATATCAAGACATTGAAAACTCAACTAAAAGGCCCCTTTTTTCTATTGGGGCTGAAATTTGACTTCAAGGGCACCAGGAGGGTCACTTTTCATCTCAGTGACCTTTGAAAACTATGGATTTGACAGTAATATCCGTCATTTTCTGTTATTTTTTATGTTACTCCCTTCCCATATCCCCTTCCTATCGGGGCTGAACTTGAACTTAAAAGGTATTGTGAGTGTCACTAGACATCTCAGTGATCTCAAAAACTAAGGATTAGGCACTAATGTCTGTCGTTTTTTGTTATTTTTATCAGTCCCTTTCTCACACTCCCTTCCCCCCCCCCCCCCACCCCTGGGGTCTGAACTTGGACTTATAGGGAGTGTCACTAATCATCTCAGCGACCTCGAAAAGTGTGGGTTAGTTGTTTTAGGCAATTTTTATATTTCACATCCTTCCCATATCCCGTCCCCCATTTGGTGCCAGTTTTGTCATACACCCACAGTCTTCTTTCCCAGATGGTAAATCATATGCATGCAAAGTTTGGTTTAATTTGATATTGCATTTCGAAGTGTATGTGCTGAATGATAACGACCACGGTTGTTATTTTCCGTCCGGTTATGCGCTCTCTCGACTCTCCTTCTTATGTCATTCTGAAACATGCATTATTTTCAAGTGTTGGAGTGAGAGCAGTTTGTATCGTTTTTCCTTCATGAATTGAATGTGTAAAATGCAGCCTTCTCTTCTTCGCTGTTTTGCCGTTGTTTTACTTCTTGTTTGTCGTTGCTTCTTCTAATCTCTGTAGCAGCAAAACCACATTAATTTAAACTTGATAATTTAAAAAAGAAATTAAACCTCGTGAGTTCCATTAACATTTGAATCATCTTGCAACAGTTCAGCTTCAATTTATGTAAACTGATGTAGCAACGATTATATCTATCGTACCGAGGCAATAGTTTCAAGCAATGATGAATACTTATTATCATTATTGCTTTAAACTAGTTAAAATCGTCATATACTAGAAAAGGCAGAAATGCACCTTGTTTAAATAAGAGAATGAAAAACTGAATTTTTAACTAAATTTTATTACGTATTCATTTAATCTTTGAATTCCCCATAAAAAAATAAGAATTTAAAGTTATGTACATCTTGCAAATCGTGACAAGCATCAAACATCAGACTAATTGCAAAAATGACCAACTTTTAATAATATAAACACTAAACACAAGGGCAGCATTTTAGGACAATTCGCTACGTGCGACGACAGTCACATATTTCTATATAATATATTACAACAGGGCAACAAATACGGCATTCCATTGCAGTTAGGGAATCCAAGCCTGGAGTAGATAATGCAATATGAAACTCTCAGCCATGGCCGTTAAACTCAGCAGCGACCCATGAAACTTTCAGCCACGGCCCGCTGGTGGCCTGTGTTGTTGGCACCTATAGCGGTGAAAGACGCACGATCAAGTCTAACTTTAACCTTGAATAAGATCAAAGTTACCGAGACTAGTGGATTGCAATATGGTATATTTGATGATTGGAGCCCTCTAGCCTCAGTGGTCTTTAAGAGCTGAAGTGCGGACGGACAGACAAATAGCCAACTCAATAGTCTCTTTGGCAGATAACTAGAAAGTATAGACAATATGGTGCGATAATAAAAAAACAAAGTGAAAACATTGAAGATCAGACTGATCGAACGACTATTGGACAATTGAAGAAATTATGAGTCGAATAATAAATGACAGAGCTTGAAAATTGATCGAAGCAAAAATGTCTTCATATAGGTATGGGGAAAGTCTTACACAACAATTACCGGACTTCAAGCAGACTCCGAATTATAAAGAGTTAAGTTATAACTTAACTCTTTATAATTCCTTCATAAAAGTGTTTAACGTTGCTTTTCAGTAAATTTTGAATAGCACCAGAAATTCCGCAAAAAAAAAAAAAAAAAAAAAAAAACACACACCGGAATATAATAGTCAATATGAAAAACCCAGTGGAAAAGAGTAAGGCAATATTAGATTGTGAAAGGAGTACACTCCGTTTCCGCTCAATAAAGTATTTCTTTTAAAGAATGTTACGAGGAACGTTATTGTTACGGCTGGAATACAGGTACGGTCGGGAGACTCAATAAAGTTCTAAACTGCATCTACCCTTATTTCGAGGAGACTCGAAAAACCTAAAGAAAAGTCAATAATCTCCCAACCAGTGAAACTGGATTTCCTCTGAAAGAGCAGTATGAGGGGAGGAAGCGACGGCTTCTGATCTCTTACGATCTCACTCTTGCAGTTTTCTTTTAATATATATTTTCGGTATCCCTTTTGTTACACTTCCGGTCGTTGAAAATAGGGTACGAGTTTCTGTTCAGAAAAAACACTCTCATAAATGATGAACAGATCTACTATTTCACATCTACTCGATAATATTGAAAGGGGGAAATGTTTTTGTCACTAATGAACTGTTTCAGACAGTGATATATATATATATATATATATATATATATATATAATATATATGATCTATATATACGTATATGTGTATATATATATATATATATATAATATTTATATAGATATATATATATATATATATATAATATATATATATAATATTACACGTATATGTATATATATATATATATTATATATATATAGATATATATATATTATATATATATATATTATATATTATATATAATTCTAGGGCACAATTTTTCACGGATACAACATTCACTGAATAGAATGGGCTTTTTCACTGTTAACCAGCTTTTTTGAAATTGCTTCATATTTTCTAATTATTTGCTTTACTTCATTGTTCAGGTTACTAATGGACACATAATGGGGTTCTTCCATTACTCCAGTATTTTTTTAACACTCAACCTATACGTATTGACGTTATCAAGCGTACTGATACAAATATGAGCCTACATGCGTTTTGTGACGTCATGAGGACGGAAAAGTAGTACAATTGCCAGATACCTAGTTTTAAGTAATTACAAAAGACTATAGTGAAACATAAAATAAGACAAATAAATAAATATGTTAACAACAGAAATTATATAAAAAGTTGAAAGTAAGTTATTATATACACATTATTAATAAAATAAATATATTAATTCAAACTAGATTAATGTTTAAGTTCACTGAATGTCAGTGTGCTACCTGTCCGCGTGTGGTGGTTTTGTTCCAACGCGGTTGAAGGGCTGCCTCCTACACGAGGGCAAGGATCGGTCTGCCTCACGTTGGATGTTAAGGTTGGGGCATTGCATGGCAATGCTGACTGCTTCTGATATCAATAAACGATTGTAGTTGCCTTCCTTGTGTATTATTTTGGTGTTTGTGAGAAGTTTCTTGTAAGGATGGTTTTTTATTGTGGGTATCCACAAAGTGGCTGATGAATGGCTCCTTGGTTTCTGTGGGCCTGCATGCGACGTTTGAGTGTAGTAGTTGTGTGTCCGATATAGCATTTTTGGGGGGACTGACATTGGTCGTCAGCACAGACAAACTTGTATACTATATCAGATTCAACCTCTTTCTCCGTCGATGGGGCCGTACTATTTTTCATTACCAATGAGGCCGTAAGGTTTGGTTTGCAGTAAATTCTTGCTGTTATTTTGTTATATGGCGCTAGGGGGGTGGTTCCTCTTCGCAGTATACCAAGGATGGCTTTCCTTTCATCTTTGTGGTGTTTGTTGTATGATATCTGATGGTATATCACTATTTCTTTGTCTTTGTCTTGTGTGTTGTCCCCTCGGGGTGGGTATGGAAAGCCTCTAATCTCTTTTTGACAAACTTGCTGGATCATGTCATCTGGGTAGCCGTTATTGTGAGCAGCTGTTAAACTCTGCTGATTTCTTCGTTAGTCGCTTTCCCACGTCGAACAGTGTGTTATGTCTCGTTTTATGTATGCATTTAAAATAGATTGTTATATGCATCAGGGCATTCTCCTCTAGCATTTAAGCATCTCCCAGCGTCTGTCTTTTTAGTGTATACGGTGGTATTGTATTTGTTGTTCTTTTGGGTCACAAGTACGTCCAAGAAAGGGAGCATCTTCTCATCACTTCTTTCTACCGTGAAATTTAATGTAGAATTTGCTTGGAGTTTATGTACTAATTCTTCTATGTCATTGTCGCCCTTTGTTGTGATAAAGATATCATCAATATATCTCCCATAGATTCTGGGTTTTGGGTGTCTTCAAATGTGACGTCTTCTGTGTGTGCCATGTATGCGTTTGCGAAAGAAACCCCAAGAGGGGAACCGATTGCTACGCCGTCCTTTTGCCGATATATTTTCGCCCCTATGAGAGGAATGGGGCTTCCTTTGTACATGCTTCCAGCATCACTTTTAAGATTTTTTCAGGTATCGGTAATGGTGGTTTCTCAGAGCAGGTATATCTTGTCCATTATGATTTGTATTGTTTCATCCACTGGTACGTTAGTAAATAAACTTTCAACGTCCAGGGATGCTATGTCTTCGTTGGGTGCAGTGTCTTGCAGTAGGTCTATGAATTCCGTCGATGATTTTTAGCGGAAGAACGTTGAAGGAATGTACGGCGTTATAATTTTCGTTCAATTTCTTAGCCACTTTATACATGGGGATGTCATTTGGGATATAATGGGCCCTAGTGGGTTTCCCTGTTTGCGGATCTTGACTGCGCTGTAGCAGTATCCGGGTGCAAAGTCTCCGATGATTTTTGGAAAGCTTTTTTCTGTTAGTCTCATCATTTTCTTTTGAGGTCATTCGTTGAGTCTTTTAAGTGGCTGAAACTTATTATTATCACTTGGTATATTATCCATTTTGGTGTCGTAGTCATCTCTATTCATTTTTCCAATGTCGTTCCAGCTTACGACGATTTTTGGGTTACGACGTGTCTTAAGAACGGAATCCCCGTCGTAACCCGGGGACTGCCTGTATATATATATATATATATATATATATATATATATATATATATATATATATATATATATATATATATATATATATATATATATATATATATATATATATATATATATATATATATATTTATATATATATATATATATATATATATATATATATATATATATATATGTATATATATAGTATATATATATATAAATAAAACACGATATAATATAAAACAAATTCCACTTCGGTTAGCATATATGAAAATATTTCATTCCGAGGTAAAGCAAATTGGATTATTTGAGGACATTTGTAGTTTATGCATACATACATATATATATATATATATATGATATATATATATAATATATATATATATATAATATATATTATATATGTAATATAAAAAAACTCCCCTTCGATTAACTCATATGAAATATCAATTCCGAGTAGAACAAATCAGTTATTAAAGAACATTTGTACCTTAATGTGTGTATATGAATCACCGTGATACGGGGCCAGAGAGAGAGAGAGAGAGAGAGAGAGAGAGAGAGAGAGAGAGTGGGCATGAAGTTAAATAAGTTTCCAAAAGCATCAGTGATATAACATTAATTGAAATAATGATTGTTAAGAAAACAATTCTATTATCGCTTAATAAATTCCCCCTCGGTTAAGCATATATGAAAATATATTAATTCCGAGGTAGAGCGAATTAGATATTAAAGGACATTTGTAGTTCGATATATGTATATGAATCACGGTAATGTGATAGACTTATATAATGACTACGTGCGGGCAAAAGCACTACCACGCCACTGAGAACGAGATGGGTTGATGCAGTCTCCAAGACAAAAAATACCTGCGCGCGAAAGGTATTTCAGGTGGGAGGCGGCATGAACTTATATCTCTTGCGGTGTCGGATGGTTTAAGGCTTCACTGCCAGTCCTAGAATTGGGAGGTCGCTGGTTCGCACCTGTCGATCGCCAATTCTATTATCGCTTAATAAATTCCTCCTCGGTTAAGCATATACGAAAATATATTAATTCCGAGGTAGAGCAAATTAGATATTAAAGGACATTTGTAGTTCGATATATGTATATGAATCACGGTAATGTGATAGACTTATATATAATATATATATATATATATATATATATATATATATATATATATATATAATGATACAGAGACCAGATTCCCCTTCAGGAAGGAAATGGCATCTCAAACTACGTGGATGAGAATTGCATAATTTTAATATTAAACAAATACTATAATTAAACCACTAAATTAAAACTGCAGTCTTGATGAAAGCACTCTGAAACCAGAAACATCTAATTTCCCCCTGAGATTTCCCATTAACTAAAGCTACAATTAAAAGATCCAGTTTAGACTAAGTACATATAATGTGTAAGTACTACAAGCGCCATAAGCTATTTATTTATCGGCAAGTTTAGAATCGCTGACCTAATACGGATAAAATGATCTCACCAGAATTTATAATTCCAAATATCATCGAGAAATTGACGATGTTATTAAGTAATTATGTATAAATTAGAGCGACGCTATCCTTCCATGATCTATTTCATGTCCAAAACAATGTTATTATAGTTCCAAAATGTAACCGATTGTTGTTGTTTTTCAGCTATAAAAAGTAATGCACACACTCTCTGAAGCAGATTTAGTTAATCAATGTAATCTTGGGTCCGGTAAATTGTATATTCGCGAATAAATGGAACCTAACGAAGGATTTTAGTGTGTAAAGGCATTTCCGTAATGAAGTTCAGCAATGCTGTCATATACATAGATTGTACATTTGCACTGTTAATCGAATGACAAAATATATCACACCAAATATTCTTTGACGATAATACTCGAAGAGAGAATTCTACTGATTAAAAGTAAATGATTGCATTCAAAAACATACGCTGAATAAATGCGGTAAGTGTTGTACTCTACATAAGGAGCATTAGGTCCTTTCATGGCACTCAAAGAAATCCAGCGACAGGAAAGCTACGTTGCGGGGACAAGGCAAAGCTACGAGAGAAATGTGAGGACTTTATCAAAAATGCTTTCATTCAGTCAGTCACGATGGAAAGCAAAAGACGAGCATAACATAGCAATATGTAAATATCAGCTAATTTGTCCACACCTAAATTATGAAAATTATGAATATACGTGTTTCGTAGACGCATGTAAATGCAATTCATCGCTTAGAATTTTGATACATAAGTAGAATATGTCATTACAAGGAAGACCATTAGACTCCATTACCGGACCACCTTCTGCAGTTTCCTTCGCAAGGAAAAACCACAACTTATCACAGACAGGAGAGGAAACAATCTCAGATTATATATATATATATATATATATATATATATATATATATATATATATATATATATATATATATATATATATATATTATATATATATATATATATATATATATATATATATATATTAAGTATAAAAGGCCCATTAAAACACTGATTTAAAACTTAGGACTATACTCGGTGGACTGTCTTCCACCCTTATCCGAAATATAGTCCTTAGTTTTAAACCTTAGGTTAATGGGCCTTTTATAGTTGAGACGTATCTTATTGCAACAGATGAATCTATTTACAGACACACACACACACACACACACACACACACACACATATATATATATATATATATATATGATATATATATATATATATATATATATATATATATATATATATATATATATATATAAAGGTTTTTGCCACGAAGGAAAATTGAAAAGCGAGATAGCCGAGAACCTTTCAGGTCTAGCACGACCCTTTACTAAGACATAACTGAACATACAGAGGAAAAACTTAGTAAAAGTAGGGTTAATATTCCAAAATGACATTACAAGATTGAAAAGCTTAGTAAAAGTAGGCTTAATATCCAAACTGACATTACAAGATTAGCAATAAGGTCGATTTCACTCTACAGAAACGTGGAAGCGCCTGAGGGCAAGATTAGCGATTTTTACGCAGCCACTCCTTGGAGGAGCAAAAGACGTGGTCAACAAATGATTCTTCCAGAATACAATACCTTTTCATAAAAACAAGGAGGCATATACAAGTTATTACGATGAAATTTACGAAAATGTTCCCCAAAAAAATGATTGAAAAGACGAAAAAAGGATATAA
>NC_087210.1:20721920-20729420 GCF_015104395.2 Macrobrachium nipponense
TTCCTGGGGCCTCTGAATCCTGAGAAGGATCGTCGGAGTCTCCACCGAGAGGGCTTGATGACGTCACAGATCTTTAAATCCTCTGTGCCCTTGCTTATTAAATCACCATAATTATGTTTTATTTAGTTAATAGTTTACGATTCGTCCATGAATCTTGACTCTTATAAAAACTGAACCATTTTTTTTTTTCTGTTGAAAGGTGATTCATATTAGTTACCATGGAAGGAATTTTCCTTCAATTTTTGACCTTTGATGGCGAAGGAGGTTCCTCTCTCTAAGAGTCTGTCACTCAAATTAAAAAATTAACTGAAAATCACCTAACGACAGAATTTAAAAAATGGGTAATTGTATTTAAAGCATTCTTAATATAGATTTCTAAAACATTCATGATAACTATGTGTTTAATTTTATATCTCTCGAATTTACATAAGATGACCCGTCTGTTTTTCAAAAATATTATTTCCAATAGATCTCTAGTTTCCCCACCAGTGGCAAAAAATAATGAATAAAATTCTTTAAATTAACTGTGTTTTATTACACCTACCGGGGCGTCAGTCTCTCTCTCTCTCTCCGTCGCGCGCTCTCTCGTATACACTACATACATACATACACACACACACACCCAAAAAAATCATATCAAATATATATATATATATTATATATATATATATATATATATATATATATATATATATATATATATATATATATATATATATATATATATCTATAATATATATATATATATATATATATATATATATATGGAGAACGTCCAAATTACTGAAAACAATTGCACAAGGTAAGGAATAAAAAAGTATAAGGCAAGTAAGACAGCGTAGATAGTAAACAAATTGATGTGTATCGTAATAAAAAAAGTTTTATAATCATGACTTCATCCGAAACTTAAAGTAAAAATAAGAAAAATAAAATAAAAAAAACAACAGCAATAATAAAGAATTAAACAAGAAATGAGAGCAATAGTAAAGAACAGATCATACCCCGATCATTAGAGCGAATCTTTCCCTCCTGATGATGCAAATGATCATCTGGTCTCATTTTTGAAGTTGCTTTAACTTCCCTGTGGTCATTTCGATGATTTGATCTCATCTGGGACAATGGAGGCCTATTGGAATCCAAATCACCAGGAATTCACGACAATGAGAATAATGATTAGGTGTTGTAATGGTGGGTTTTTTGGTATAATGAATGAATGGATTATTAGTAACAATGATGACTCGGTTATGTCTGAGTTAATTCTGAAAACGAGAACCGCAACAAAAGAGGACGAAGAATTTTTACAACAAATTATTGTTTTTAAAATAACTATTTTGTTGTTTGAAGAATATAATTCCTCCCAGACGTTTTAAAAGTCAACTTTTGTTAATCTCAAAATGAAATGTTTATATTAACAAAACCCTAAGGAAAAAACTGCTGGTACGATCTCCAAAGCACAAATACTGATAGATAAGTAGAGTAAAATTTGCAGAAACAAAATATTAACCACCAAGTCCAGAAATGAATAGTAAAGTAAGCAGTTTGGTATTCATACCCGCTGCTACAGAACGCTGGTGCTGATCCTATGTGCCTTTACCATCTTCCTTTACTGCCAAAAAATAAAGCTTCAGCGGTAAATCTTGCAGCCTTATCACAGTACCCAAAGAGGTTACATAATTCACAAATTTAACATCAGCGAGGGATAAATGCAGTATAATGTGAAAAATAATTGTACGTAGATTAATGCACATCAGAAAATATTGAACAGTCATGAAAGGAAAAGCTTTACTTTAACTGAATTAACCAGTTAAGGTTTCTCTGCTCCTGACTTCCTTTTATTACGGTTATTCAGTTTTTTTTTTATCTTATTCTGCACTTGGGGAATAGGAGGAAATGCAAGAGTATATTAAACAGTTATCGCTATCAAAAAGGTCTCCGGCATTTCAGTAGTAAGACGCCGTACCAGAATTGAGAAGTCATGGCTAACGCCAAGTTTGAAGACAAAATAAGGAAGGTTAGATACTTAAATCAAAATGAATTCCACTTCAAATGGAAAACAGCTTTTCGAACGTAACTTCAAATATCATATAAACAACTCTGTTTCATGTTGCCATGATATAGTCTCTTGCAGAGGACTGGATTACAGTATCATCTTAGTGACACAGAATATAAAACTTGGTTGCCTTTGCCAGTAAAGATTTCATGGAGAGAGAGAGAGAGAGAGAGAGAGAGAGAGAGAGAGAGAGAGAGAGAGAGAGAGAGAGAGAGGGGGGGGGGAGAGAGAGAGAGGAGAGAGGAGTAGAGAGAGAGAGAGAGAGAGAGAGAGAGAAGCTTATTCAGAATTAATAAAAATTATTTGACACTTATGAAAAACTCCATTAAAATCAACGACGAAACACAAATCATCTTCATCTTGTTCTAACATATACTTCGCTATAATAAAAAAATGTCAAAGAGCTTTAGAACTATCGAACATATGATAATAACATCATATGTGGTTCAACAGCTACATGAAATAACTTTTCTTCTTCTTCACTTCTTTTTTTATTTTCTTCCAGATGCGTTGCATGAACCGACATCGAAGCCTTCTATAAATAAGTTAGTAAAAGTGATATAGAAATGTCACAGTTTGTCGAGATACCTCACTGACGGGTTGAATCTCGTAGACATTAGGCCTGCAAATCTCAAGTGTAATTAGGACAAAGCCTTAAACCTTCGATCTATCATGTGCTGGCCACGAAAAAACACTAATTTATTGATGCCTCAGATGTTCAAGGAAAGTGTTACTTGTTAGTGAATTGGAATTGTTTTGATGTTAACAGAAGAAATGAGGATCCAAACCACGGGGAAATGGCTCTGAAGGGAATCAGCGGGTATAAATAAAAGGAATAATCAAAGGAGGCAGAGGAGGAAGAGTCTGGAAAAGGGGAAGATTCTCGTAAAAAAAAATTAATAATAACTTGAAGCGGCATAAAGCCTCCATTGTGAAGAGGTCAGCTTCTTGTGCGCCCCGTCGGAAGAAAACGTGGAAAATCTCCTTAAGTCTGTGTTAAGAGAGACGTGGAGGATAAGAAAGACAGAAAGATAGAGGAAGAAGACTCAAGACTTGTGCAGGGTTGAATGCAGCCATTTCCACAGTGCAATTCTGGTGTTTTAAAAAACAATCAGGGAAGAGGAGAAACAAATTTTAGTACGAGAGAAGTCTAGCAGACGCCTAATGGTAAACAAAATTAAATGCAGATGAAGGCAAAAGAAACCTATACGTTTAATAGCCTGTATAGACCCCGCCCCTAATAATAACAAAATTAAAAGCAGATGAAGGCCAAAGAAACCTAACTATTTAATCGCCTCCATAGACCCCAAATGATATACAAAATTCATAGCAGATAAGGCAAAATAAACTTAACTATTAGCCTGTATAAGACAATCGACTTCCAAAACACCAAACGCTTTCTGCGACCATAGACCAGCGTCATGTTATGACACCTGTCAACCAGAACCCATCCAACTAACCGCCCCCCCCCCCCCCCCACCACCCCTTAAAAAAAGTACCATATCTGCTCAGACCCTTTTCCAAAACCAGATTACTTCCCACCATTCAGGAAGTTTATGTAATGTAGAACTTTTGTCAAAATTAAGTCAAAGCCTTTTGCGTCTCCATACTAACCCCCAGACGACCAATACAACAAAACCGAGTCAAAATATGATATACATTCTGATTTTAGTGGGACGAAGGCATACCTGATAAGGATAATGAAATAAAAAAAAAAAATAAAAAAAAATATATATATATGTATATGTATATATATATATATATATATATATATATATATATATATATATATGTATATATAATTATGAAAAAATGCGAGACGAGATATAGAACGTAACGATGAATTACAGGAAGCCACAAACCTACAGGATGTCCATAAAGTCCCAGTACCATTCTGTGCAATAAATACTTGTAATGGTACTGGGAATTTATGGACACCTGTATATCACTTACCTAACGTTAACCCGGCGAGGTTGACAACGAAAGCATTCGGTGAGAAGCCGAATTGAATTCCGCTTACGCGCAGCTCCGAAACTTCGATGCAAAGTTTTAAGGGAAAAATTAAATAACTATCTGCTATTTGTAAAACACACAAAGGAAATAAAAATACGAAAGTATAAAAAAAATTAATAAATAAACAAATAAAATAAAAAAATGAATAAGTAAAAGTATACAAAATAAATAAAACAAATAAATAAAAAAAATAATTGAAATTCTCGTCCGCTTTGAATCCTAAATAGGTCTTGTGTTGAATTCGAATTAAAAATTCTCCCCCCGCCCAAGATGTTGGGGCCCTTTAAACGAAGTTCTCTCTCTCTCTCTCTCTCTCTCATCTCTCTCTCTCTCTCGCTCTCTCTCAGTCTCTCTCTCTCGCTCTCTCTCTCTGCAGCTGTTATCAGCAGATTCAAAATCATTCATCCATTCACGATACAAAAGGCACAACTCTGCCATCCTCATCATCCTCATAATTGCGAATTCCCAACACTCAACAGGTAAAAGCACAATAAATTCACCCCCGGGGAAAAAAATAAAAGTTTTCTTTTCCAAACGATGTATTTGCATTTCTTCCCATTTAGCAAAATTTCCGAATTTCGTTGAGGGGGGCGGCGCCCTTTCCAAGTTGATATATGATTTGGAAATTTTTGTGAGGGAGTGAAGAGGTGAGTGGACCTGCTTTAACTATTTCTCTTTCAGTGTTCGAAAATCATTTTGTGTTTCCGGCAAAAACATTCTATGTATAAGACTGAATAAAAACCAATAAATAAAATTTGCAATTATGCAATGCCCCAAAACTGAGCTGCAGCGGTTTCGTTTATTTCAAAAATAGGTTTACTCAGACTGGCTTCCTGCAGAATTTAAAGGAGTAAAGTGTTAAAGTGTTTTGTCTAAGATCCCTCCTATAACTGTATTCTTTACGTTTATGTGAAAATAATACATTTTTTTTTGTTGTACACTACATTTTATACAATAAGGAACATTATCCATGTTACCTTTTTGGCTTTCAGGTACTGCATAGGTAAAGAGAGCGTTTGAAGGTAATGTCTTCGATCTCTGAAATGTAACATTACCTTTCACGCAATCTGTCAAAGCAGCCAGCTTCCCCATATAAATAAAGAATATTTATTTAATCGTTTTAAAATTTTTATTTTATTTATTTATTTCAAAGAAATAATAACACCAACTAAGATACCTCGTATGGAATGGATTCACATGTGGGACATACTTCGATGCTAGGATTCGTATCAAGACCCCAGACACTGATATCAAGCACCGATTATCTCGGGACCGACAAGAAAATACTGACAAATTATAATACACTTTTTTTTTAACATAAACTACAACATTTTGGACTGAAAATGGCAAGACGATGTAACATGCAAAGATTCCATGAAGCGAAAACTTCAGTGATACCAGCGTCAGCGAATTCCTTCATGCGTGCAGAGAGAGAGAGAGAGAGAGAGAGAGAGAGAGAGAGAGAGAGAGAATGTTAATTATCCGTCGAAATAAAATTGTGGATATTTCCGGGTGTTTCCTCAAGGCTTTATCGAATGTCCTTTGTCGTAAACCATGACTTTGCTGAGTTTTGACTTGTAGGATTATGACTAGGAATAAAAAAAAATAAAATAGTAATAAACACCCAATACGCAACTGAGAAATAGAA
Source organism: Macrobrachium nipponense (assembly GCF_015104395.2). Lineage (NCBI taxonomy): Eukaryota > Metazoa > Arthropoda > Malacostraca > Decapoda > Palaemonidae > Macrobrachium > Macrobrachium nipponense. Next base: position 20,727,632 of record NC_087210.1, read on the forward strand.
GAATATATAGAAATTGAAAGGAAGACAGTAACTATTTTAATGGTCCATAACTATACTCGTATAATCTATCTAGAACGACTTTCAAGCGCCAGAGGGCTGGTCATTCCCTTCAGAGGACAAACGTTTACAATGGTTTGTTTAAATGCGATGAGCTCTTTAGACGACAACGAGAAACAAACTAAATATGTTGCCCGAGAGAGAGAGAGAGAGAGAGAGAGGAGAGAGAGAGAGAGAGAGAGAGAGAGAGAACTTATTATAGGAAGTGTAATGCAAAATAAACAATAAATACAAAAAAGACAGATAATAACTCTTTGTAAAATGAACACAATGAACAGAAAAAGAAAAAAAAATTCCAAGTCATTGAGGAACAATACTTGCCATAAATGTACAAAATAACCCTTTTTATCAAACTCTTGTGGAATAGCCTTTACAATTACAGTTTCTTTTCACATAACAGTGTGGAGTGGATCGATGCAAAAATGATTCCACCATAGATCATATTTCTCCCAAAAAAACTGAACAAGCATTGAATGTCTTTAAAAATAATCGCACAGAAATAACCTGAACGCTCTTTGAAAACTGCCCTACTGGTGCCATCCCCTCATCCTCAAGTAGAGAGAGAGAGAGAGAGAAAGAGAGAGAGAGAGATTCTCTCATGATAGTACAAACGTTTAATTCTTTTAAAAAACTTTTAGATTTCGTACAGCAAGGAGGTTATTGAAGCAATATCACTGGAGAAAAAACATATAAAATACAATCAAAGAATGCACAAAAAAGACTTAAATTCACTGATGTTTAAGCTATATTCAGTGCAACTATAAACAATAAAATACGTAAAAATTACTACATACACACAAACACACATATATATAAATATATATATATATATATATATATATATATATATATATATATATATATATATATATAAATATATGATATATATATATATATATATATATATATAAATATATATATATATATATATATATATATATATATATATATATATATATATATATATATGTATATATATATATATATATATATATATATATATATATATATATATATATATATGTATATAATATATATATATATATATATACTATATATATATATATATACTATATACATACATACACACACACATATATATATATATATATATATATATATATATATATATATATATATATATATATATATATATATATATATATATATAGTATCAGAAGGAATGATCTTAAGTTCATTCACGCATTTGTGGCATACGTGTACTTTCAATATAAACTGGATTGCACCCATGAAACTCAGAAAATAAAGTTCATTCATTTTCTTAACTTACAGAACTAATACGAGCAAACCAGTGTTGCTAACAGATAATGTACAAACCATAAAATTCAACGATTCAAAGACTACTTATAATAAAACAAGAGTAAAGAATGCGGTGTTTAAAATTAATGGCCAAAACCTGAAACAAAAATGTAAACGGAGATTAAATTGATCTTTCCCTCGAACTCAAAAAGCCTCTCATGTCTCCCCCAACAAAAAAAAACCTAAAAGTGAAAACCGACTAGAGAAAATCTTCCATTCAAAACAGAAACAGCGGTACACGTCAAAGCCCAGTGGAAATTAGATGATGTTGTATACATAAATAGGTAACAAAAATTTGTGTTGTGCAAAATTTATATATATATAAATATATATATATATATATATATATATATCTATATATATATATATATATATATATATATATATATATATGTGTGTGTGTGTGTGTGTG
>NC_087210.1:20734420-20744420 GCF_015104395.2 Macrobrachium nipponense
GTGATCCGAAAACTTTGCAAAATTATTCACATCCCTCGTGTTATGATGACTCCTTTTGCTAAAAATATTCACGGTTGTTTTTGCAACTCAACAACGAAAAATGTTGAGCATTTCATATGGGATATCTAATTAATCTGGTCTGTTGTGGCAAAACCCGTGGCGGAATTAGAGGACTCTGAAATTCTCACATGAATAAATTATTCAGGATGCTGGGATATGACAATATGAATTTTTTCCTGAAAAAGTAAATATAGCTTATTATGTTTCAGCAAGAATAGAATATAACACTGACGTTTACTTCAATTGCATTGGATGGCAGCAAGTAGCTGTAAAGGTTGTGTGTGGAAGGGAGCCGCATTAAAAAGAAGATGGTAAGGAAAAAGAGGAAGGAAAGAGAAGAGTTCAGAAATAAAAGTATTATACTGCTACTTTATAACTACTTAACTAATTTTTTTAACTCACCGATTTCCCTTGTATATATGCATGCAATACACACTACACACACACCCGTATATAATATACATATATATATATATATATATATATATATATATATATATATAATATATATATATATTATATATATATATATATATATATATATATATATATATATATATATATATAATATGTATATATATATATATATATATATATATATATATATATATATATATATATATATCTATATATATATGTGTATATATTATATATATATATATATATATATATATATATATGTATATATATAGATATATATATATAGATATATATTATATATATATATATATATATATATTATATATATATATATGTGTGTGTGTGTGTGTGGTGTGTGTGTGTGTGTATACATACATTCATACATACATATAGAATATATGAGTATAAAAAAGGATAACAGATATATCAATATTATTCAAGTATTCGACAAGCATGTATGCATTAATGTCAATCCTTGACTCCTGTGAGCCAGCCAAGAAGCAAGTGCAATGTTACACTGGTAGACATTGGTAAGCGTCAAAGACTGGATCATTGGTTTTATCAGTATATATCAGTGGTCACCACCCTCTTATAAGAATGTTGTCAGATTTCCATGTTTTCTAGTTTATCACACAGCACCATAAACCCAATATCTATATATATATATATATATATATATATATATATATATTATATTATATATTATATATATATATATATATATATTATATATATATATATATATATATATATATATATATATATATATATAAAAGACATAATGCTGCACTACCAGATCATGAACTGAACAACATTTATAATAGCTTAGATACATAACGAGTTCATATAAACTTGGATACTAAATTTGGAGAATTAGACATATGAATGAAAAATAATGATATACAGACATAGCATCACCTTAAAATTGATTCTTTCGATTCGTTTCCTTGTTCATCTCTGAATGACGAGCCGCAAGTAGCTTCCAACTACTTTTGTTTTCAACAAACAAGACTATTTCTAACATCGACCTGTTATAGTTAAGCGGTCTTCATTGTGCTATACTGGGATCTTCATAGTTACAGCAAAAAATTACAGCAACCACATGTCACTTGCATTAAGAAGATGTGCATATCCAGCTCCATCAGGTGCGCAAAAAGCAATTTCTTTATAAGTAGACACTCTAGAGGCTCGAGGATTTTACATTATATTTCCAGCAACTTTGGTCACAATATCCTTTAGTAGTGTTTGGAATTTATAATGTAACTGTGTAATAATTGGCGGTAAAGTTTACACACAATCATTTCACAATTGCATCTCCTAATACATAGATTAAATACATAAAAAAATCTAATTTCAATTAATTCTGAAAATGATATTAACATTTCCCGAAATTATTATTGTAGGCAATGCATCACGATTCAATGAGAAAATGGATGAATTTCACGTATTAAGAAAATTTTCTTCTGACGGCCAAAGAAAATTTTTCGCAAACTTAATTTTAATATGGCTAACTTGTGAACAGCTGCATGGATAAAAAATTCCAGGCAGATGGAGAAGTATTTCACCGATTTTCTATCAAAACCAGGAGACAACAATATTAACTGCTTTATCCATCAAACTATCTTGTATGTAAATAAATTGCGCTAAGCAAAACTGGAAAGACCGTTATTAGGCATATACAATAGCATACAAAGAATTGCGGATGCGAAGTCATAATGAAATATTTGTAGATATTACAGAAAGGCAGTTTATTCTTTTATTGGTGGCAGAACGTTAATTATCCGGCCTTTCATAAATCGATAAAATGAAAGAAAATGAGCGGTTTTGTCATAAAATGTTTCAGAATCAATATTCCATGAGTAAAAATGAAAACTGTTCGATTTTAAGATACTCTGGAGAAAAAACGTATTCTGAAAAGCACCCTTTAATTGTTTCACAACCCTGTAAGGTTGCATAACGGTTCAGCCGCCCAGAGTGATATTTTTCTCTGATACGGACTATTTTTTTTTTTTGCAAGATTGCAAATGAATGTATGAAATAAATCATGGTAAAAATAAAGTCATGATTAGACTAAATAAATTAAAAGTATATGATCATTCCAAAGAAAGGAAATTTTATTTCAAAAACCCTTACAAGATCATACTGAGAGACGAATGGCTCCTTTGAAATTTACTCAAGATGCTACAGAACTTGCGAAGTGGATTTAGGAAGAACGAATAATGAATGCAAGAATATGGACGTACTTGATTTCAACAAAATTCAACTCAGAGAATGTCACTCAGTGAACTCCATTTTTCACAAAAAAATAAACACAACAGTAACATGACTGGAGCCGTTATGGAGTGACTCAGTCAGTCAAGAAGAGAGATTCTAGAACAAAGAAAATACATTTGTTTATGTTTTAAAAAATAATTCAGTTTTCGGGGATTTCCTTTCTCTCCTTCCGTAGCAGATGGCAGGTGAAGCATCAATTGATTTTCTTAATTTCACTTCTAGACCTAAAATGATTTATACTTAGACCTTCTCGAACTCACCAAACGTAACGAACAGGATTAACTTTAGCGATACATAACTATATATAATTGCATTTGTATATACATAATAGACATAATTTTGTGTGTGTTTCTTAAACAACACAGAAAGACACAGACAAACACAAGCATGTGTGAATATATATATATATATATATATATATAGTATATATATATATATATATATATATATATATATATATATATATATATATATATATATATATATATACAGTAGTACCTCGAGATACGAAAGGCTGAACTTACGAAAAATCCAAGTTACGAAAGCCAATGCGAACAATTTTACTGCTCTACATACGAAAAGTTTTCAATATACGAAAGGCTGTTGCTGTTAAGTGCCGAGATTCGCCCGGCCGACCACCGAGAACAATTTTAAAACTCCCGCCCTGCCAACTGAGTAAACTCGCCACCATCCTCCCGCTCTCCCATTGGTTCCTGATGCTAGTCACCCATAAGGTCCTGCTCTCCTATTGGTCAGCATCTACCCCTTGTGCTTTAAGTATTCTATTGGTAAAAGGTTGCTGTAAATTGAAAACTTATTCATGCAATACATTTAATAAATAAAACATTAGGCAAAGATAGAATAAAGAATAGAGAATGAATGGTTATTATACTGTTTGGTAGTTTCAGTAGTTGAAGAGAGATATTGAAAATTTATGGCTTTACTGGTGTAAAAGTGATTGCTTGGCGATCGTATCGATTACTCGTAAGTGTTGGATGTAAACAGACGTTTGGAAGCTTTTTTTGTTTGTTTATTATAGTTAATGGTTACTTAATAATTATTTGAAATGAGTACATGCAACTACAATTTAATAAAAAAAAATTGTGAATTAGATATCATAAAATATAAAATAAATCAGACTGCCAACAAATACGTATTTTTTAGAATTCTTCTTCTGTTTTATTATTACGTTACGTATACGCATGTTTCATTATAGCTGTCAGTAACTCGGTATCTTCATTAGGTAAAGATAGAATAAAGAAAAGAAATGAATGGTTATTATACTGTTTGGTTGGTTTCATTAGTTGAAGAGAGATACTAATGACAATTTATTGGCTTACTGTGTGCTAGGAAAAATGATTGCTGGCGCTCGTTCGATACTCTAAGACGGGTAAGTGCTGGATGTAAACAATCGATCGGAAGGTTTTTTTTTGTTTTTTGTTTGTTTGTGTATTATAGTTAATGATTAATTAATAATTATTTGAAATGAGTACATACTGATTATTTATACATTTTTATTGGCATTATTCTAAGCTTTTAGCTCTTAGGGTTTAGATGTCAGAATCATAGACTAGGCTACAGTAGCAAACCGCGTAACATAGGCTAGGCTTATTGCTAAGGGGGCATATGCTAAAGTCCTAATATATGCAGTAAAAATGGGTTGAACATTACATGCAGTTGAATATTACTCAAGTATGTACAGGTATTTTGCCTTTTGGAGTCATATTTCTTCCGTCGTAAACCCTAGAACATGTGTTTTAGGCCTGGAAATATAATTTACTGGGGTGTTTTTTGGAGGGCTTGGAACGGATTAGCCATTTTACATGTAAAATGTTGTTCCGCCGAGTTTCGAAAAACTCATAATTACGAAGGCCGTCTCGGAACGGATTAATTTCGTATCTCGAGGTACCACTGTATATATATATATATATATATATATATATCATATATATATATAATATATATATGTATTATATATTATTGATATGGGATTTTTTGTGTGTGTGTGTGCGTCTGTGTGTGCTGTGTGTGTGGTGTGTGTGTGTGTGTGTACGAGATGAGAGAGAGAGAGAGGACCGACCGAGAGAGAGACCGACTGACGCCCCTGTAGTTGTAATAAAACACATTTAATTTAAAGAATTTTATATTTCATTGTTTTATATATCTAGTGAGGAAACTACATTTCAAACCAAAATAATATTTTGACACCACAAACTGGGTCATCTTATGTAAATTCGGAGAGATATAGATTTAAAACCCCCCCCCCCAAAGACATACTTATCAAGAATGTTTTAGAAATATGTATTATGAATGCCTTAAATAACAATTACTAATTTTTCTAAATTCTGCCAATATCTTTTTCTTTAGTGAATTTTTTAAGTTAAGAGACAGACTCTGAGAGAGAGAATCTCCTTCGCCATCAAAGGTAAAAAATTGAAGGAAGAGATCTTCCATTTGGTAAATAATATGAATCACCATTTCAACAGAAAAAGAAAAATGGTTCAGAGGTTATAACGGGTCAAGATTTACAGAGGAATCGTAAACTATTAGCTATAAAAAAACATAATTATATGGTTACTTCATAAGCAAAATCAGCAGAGATGATGTGAAGACCTGTGACGTCATGAGTCCTGTCGTTGGAGACTCCCGAGGATCCTTCGCTGGATTCAGAGTCTCCAGGAAGGATTCCAGCTTTTTTGAGTCTCCGAACTCGTTAAGGTGACTTCGCTTACCTATTTTTTGTTTTTTTTCGTTTTACACCTCTTTGGTGTGTGCATGTATGTGTATGAGTATACTATAATTGAATAGAGTTGTAAAATGAAAACAAATACTGGATAACGAGTCACCTTAGCGAGTTCGGATCCTGGAAGGTTGAGTCCTTCCTGGGGCCTCTGAATCCTGAGAAGGATCGTCGGAGGTCTCCACCGCAGAGGGTTTGATGACGTCACAGATCTTTAAATCCTCTGTGCCCTTGCTTATTAAATCACCATATGTATGTTTTATTTAGTTAATATTGTTTTACGATTCGTCCATGAATCTTGACTCTTATAAAACTGAAACCATTTTTTCTGTTGAAAGGTGATTCATATTAGTTACCAAATGGAAGGAATTTTCCTTCAATTTTTGACCTTTGATAGCGAAGGAGGTTTCCTCTCTCTAAGTCTGTCACTCAAATTAAAAAATTAACTGAAAATCACCTAACGACAGAATTTAAAAAATGGGTAATTGTATTTAAAGCATTCTTAATATAGATTTCTAAAACATTCATGATAACTGTGTTTTAATTTTATATCTCTCGAATTTACATAAGATGACCCAGTCTGTGGTTTCAAAAATATTATTTCCATTAGATCTCTAGTTTACCCCAACAGTGGCAAAAAATAATGAATAAAATTATTTAAATTAACTGTGTTTTTATTACACCTACCGGGGCGTCAGTCTCTCTCTCTCTCTCCGTCGCGCGCTCTCTCGTATACACATACATACATACTATACACACACACACACACACACACACACACACCATAAAAAAAATCATATTCAAATATATATATATATATATATATATATATATATATATATATATATATATATATATATATATATATATATATGGAGAACGTCCAAATTACTGAAAACAATTGCACAAGGTAAGGAAATAAAAAAGATAAGGCAAGTAAGACACTTTTTTAGATAGTAAACAAATTGATGTGTATCGTAATAAAAGAAAGTTTTATAATCATGACTTCATCCGAAACTTAAAGCAAAAACAAAAATAAGAAAATTAAAATCAAAAAAAACAACAGCAATAAGAAAGAATTAAACAAGAAATGAGAGCAATAGTAAAGAACAGATCATACGCCGATCATTAAAGCGAATCTTTCCCTCCTGATGATGCAAATGATCATCTGGTCCTCATTTTTGAAGTTGCTTTGTAACTTCCCTGTGGTCATTTCGATGATTTTGTATTCTCATCTGGGACAATGGAGGCCTATTGGAATCCAAATCACCAGGAATTCACGACAATGAGAATAATGATTAGGTGTTGTAATGGTGGGTTTTTTGGTATAATGAATGAATGGATTATTAGTAACAATGATGACTCGGTTATGTCTGAGTTAATTCTGAAAACGAGACCGACAAAAGAGGACGAGAATTTTTACAACAAATTATTGTTTTTAAAATAACTATTTTGTTGTTTGAAGAATATAATTCCTCCCAGACGTTTTAAAAGTCAACTTTTGTAATCTCAAAAGGAAATGTTTATATTAACAAAACCCTAAAAGGAAAAAACTGCTGTACGATCTCCAAAGCACAAATACTGATAGATAAGTAGAGTAAAATTTGCAGAAACAAATATTAACCACCAAGTCCAGAAATGAATAGTAAAGTAAGCAGTTTGGTATTCATACCCGCTGCTACAGAACGCTGGTGCTGATCCTATGTGCCTTTACCATCATCCTTTACTGCCAAAAAATAAAGCTTCAGCGGTAAATCTTGCAGCCTTATCACAGTACCCAAAGAGGTTACATAATTCACAAATTTAACTTCAGCGAGGGATAAATGCAGTATAATGTGAAAAATAATTGTACGTAGATTAATGCACATCAGAAAATATTGAACAGTCATGAAAGGAAAAGCTTTACTTTAACTGAATTAACCAGTTAAGGTTTCTCTTGCTCCTGACTTCCTTTTATTACGGTTATTCAGTTTTTTTTTATCTTATTCTGCACTTGGGGAATAGGAGGAAATGCAAGAGTATATAAACAGTTATCGGCTATCAAAAAGTCTCCGGCATTTCAGTAGTAAGACGCGGTACCAGAATTGAGAAGTCATGGCTAACGCCAAGTTTGAAGACAAAATAAGGAAGGTTAGATACTTAAATCAAAATGAATTCCACTTCAAATGGAAAACAGCTTTTCGAACGTAACTTCAAATATCATATAAACAACTCTGTTTCATGTTGCCATGATATTGTTCTCTTGCAGAGGACTGGATTACAGTAATCATCTTAGTGACACAGAATATAAAACTTGGTTGCCTTTGCCAGTAAAGATTTCATGGATTTAGAGAGGAGAGAGAGAGAGAGAGAGAGAAGAGAGAGAGAGAGAGAGAGAGAGAGAGAGAGAGAGAGAGAGAGAGAGAGAGAGAGAAGCTTATTCAGAATTAATAAAAATTATTTTGACACTTATGAAAACTCCATTAAAATCAACGACGAAACACAAATCATCTTCATCTTGTTCTAACATATACTTCGCTATAATAAAAAAATGTCAAAGAGCTTTAGAACTATCGAACATATGATAATAACATCATATATGGTTCAACAGCTACATGAAATAACCTTTCTTCTTCTTCACTTCTTTTTTTATTTTCTTCCAGATGCGTTGCATGAACCGACATCGAAGCCTTCTATAAATAAGTTAGTAAAAGTGATATAGAAATGTCACAGTTTGTCGAGATAACTCACTGAGGGTTGAATCTCTTAGACACTAGGCCTGCAAATCTCAAGTGTAATTAGGACAAAGCCTTAAACCTTCGATCTATCATGTGCTGGCCACGAAAAAACACTAATTTATTGATGCCTCAGATGTTCAAGGAAAGTGTTACTTGTTAGTGAATTGGAATTGTTTTGATGTTAACAGAAGATGAGGATCCAAACACGGGAATGGCTCTGAAGCGAATCAGCGGGATGAATAAAAGGAATAATCAAAGGAGGCAGAGGAGGAAGAGTCTGGAAAAGGGGAAGATTCTCGTAAAAAAAAAAAAATAATAATAACTTGAAGCGGCATAAAGCCTCCATTTGTGAAGAGGTCAGCTTCTTGTGCGCCCCGTCGGAAGAAACGTGGAAAATCTCCTTAAGTCTGTGTTAAGGGAGACGTGGAGGATAAGAACAGAAACAGAAAGATAGAGGAAGAAGACTCAAGACTTGTGCAGGGTTGAATGCAGCCATTTCCACAGTGCAATTCTGGTGTTTTAAAAAGCAATCAGGGAAAGAGGAGAAACAAATTTTAGTACGAGAGAAGTCTAGCAGACGCCTAATGATAAACAAAATTAAATGCAGATGAAGGCAAAAGAAACCTATACGTTTAATAGCCTGTATAGACCCCTAATAATAAACAAAATTAAAAGCAGATGAAGGCCAAAGAAACCTAACTATTTAATAGCCTGTATAGACCCCAAATGATATACAAAATTCATAGCAGATAAAGGCAAAATAAACTTAACTATTAGCCTGTATAAGACAATCGACTTCCAAAACACCAAACGCTTTCTGCGACCATAGACCAGCGTCATGGTTATGACACCTGTCAACCAGAACCCATCCAACTAACCGGGCCCCCTCCCCCACCCCCACCACCCCTTAAAAAAGTACCATATCGCTCAGACCTTTTCCGACCAGATTACTTCCCACCATTCAGGAAGTTTATGTAATGTAGAACTTTTGTCAAAATTAAGTCAAAGCCTTTTGCGTATCCATACTAACCCCCAGACGACCAATACAACAAAACCGAGTCAAAATATGATATACATTCTGATTTTAGTGGGACGAAGGCATACCTGATAAGGATAATGAAATAAAAATATATAAATATATATATATATATATATATATATATATATATATATATATATATATATATATATATATATAATTATGAAAAAATACGAGACGAGATATCAGAACGTAACGATGAATTACAGGAAGCCACAAACCTACAGGATGTCCATAAAGTCCCAGTACCATTCTGTGCAATAAATACTTGTAATGGTACTGGGACTTTATGGACACCTGTATATCACTTACCTAACGTTAACCCGGCGAGGTTGACAACGAAAGCATTCGGTGAGAAGCCGAATTGAATTCCGCTTACGCGCAGCTCCGAAACTTCGATGCAAAGTTTTAAGGGAAAAATTAAATAACTATCTGCTATTTGTAAAACACACAAAGGAAATAAAAATACGAAAGTATAAAAAAAAAATTAATAAATAAACAAATAAAATAAAAAATGAATAAATAAAAGTATACAAAATAAATAAAACAAATAAATAAAAAAAATTAGAAATTCTCGTCCGCTTTGAATCTTAAATAGGTCTTGTGTTGAATTCGAAAAAATTAAAATTTTCCCCCAAGATGTTGGCCCTTTAAACGAAGTTCTCTCTCTCTCTCTCTCTCATCTCTATCTCTCTTCTCTCTCTCTCTCTCTCTCTCTCTCTCTCTGCAGCTTTTATCAAGCAGATTCAA
>NC_087210.1:20749420-20751920 GCF_015104395.2 Macrobrachium nipponense
TAATAGTTTACGATTCCTCCATGAATCTTGACTCTTATAAAAACTGAACCATTTTTGTGTTGAAAGGTGATTCATATTAGTTACCAAATGGAAGGAATTTTCCTTCAATTTTCGACCTTTGATGGCGAAGGAGGTTCCTCTCTCTAAGAGTCTGTCACTCAAATTAAAAAATTAACTGAAAATCACCTAACGGCAGAATTTAAAAAATGGGTAATTGTATTTAAAGCATTCTTAATATAAATTTCTAAAACATTCATGATAACTATGTGTTTAATATTATATCTCTCGAATTTACATAAGATGACCCAGCCTGTGGTTTCAAAAATATTATTTCCATTAGATCTCTAGTTACCCCACCAGTGGCAAAAAATAATGAATAAAATTCTTTAAATTAACTGTGTTTTATTACACCTACCGGGGCGTCAGTCTCTCTCTCTCTCCGTCGCGCGCTCTCTCGTATACACATACATACATACATACATACACACACACACACACACCCAAAAAAAATCATATCAAATATATATATATATATATATATATATATATATATATATATATATATATATATATATATAATATAAAAATATGTGGAGAACGTCCAAATTACTGAAAACAATTGCACAAGGTAAAGAAATAAAAAAAGATATGCAAGTAAGACACTTTTTAGATAGTAAACAAATTGATGTGTATCGTAATAAAAGAAAGTTTTGGTAATCATGACTTCATCCGAAACTTAAAGCAAAAATAAGAAAAATAAAATAAAAAAAATAAAAAAAACAACAGCAATAATAAAGAATTAAACAAGAAATGAGAGCAATAGTAAAGAACAGAACATACCCCGATCATTAGAGCGAATCTTTCCCTCCTGATGATGCAAATGATCATCTGGTCTCATTTTTGAAGTTGCTTTAACTTCCCTGTGGTCATTTCGATGATTTGATCTCATCTGGGACAATGGAGGCCTATTGGAATCCAAATCACCAGGAATTCACGACAATGAGAATAATGATTAGGTGTTGTAATGGTGGGTTTTTTGGTATAATGAATGAATGGATTATTAGTAACAATGATGACTCGGTTATGTCTGAGTTAATTCTGAAAACGAGACCGACAACAGAGGACAAGAATTTTTACAACAAATTATTGTTTTTAAAATAACTATTTTGTTGTTTGAAGAATATAATTCCTCCCAGACGTTTTAAAAGTCAACTTTTGTTAATCTCAAAAGGAAATGTTTATATTAACAAAACCCTAAGGAAAAAACTGCTGGTACGATCTCCAAAGCACAAATACTGATAGATAAGTAGAGTAAAATTTGCAGAAACAAAATATTAACCACCAAGTCCAGAAATGAATAGTAAAGTAAGCAGTTTGGTATTCATACCCGTGCTACAGAACGCTGGTGCTGATCCTATGTGCCTTTACCATCTTCCTTTACTGCCAAAAAATAAAGCTTCAGCGGTAAATCTTGCAGCCTTATCACAGTACCCAAAGAGGTTACATAATGTATGAAATAAATCATGGTAAAAATAAAGTCGAATATTAGACTAAAATAAATTAAAAGTATATGATAATTCCAAAGAAAGGAAATTTTATTTCAAAAACCCTTACAAGATCATACTGAGAGACGAATGAGTCCTTTGAAATTTACTCAAGATGCTACAGAACTTGCGAAGTGGATTTAGGAAGAACGAATAATGAATGCAAGAATATGGACGTACTTGATTTCAACAAAATTCAACTCAGAGAATGTCACTCAGTGAACTTCATTTTTCACAAAAAAATAAACACAACAGTAACATGACTGGAGCCGTTATGGAGTGACTCAGTCAGTCAAGAAGAGAGATTCTAGAACAAAGAAAATACATTTGTTAATGTTTTAAAAAATAATTCAGTTTTCGGGGATTTCCTTTCTCTCCTTCCGTAGCAGATGGCAGGTGAAGCATCAGTTGATTTTCTTTATTTCACTTCTAGACCTAAAATGATTTATACTTAGACCTTCTCGAACTCACCAAACGTAACGAACAGGATTAACTTTAGCGATACATAACCATATATAATTGCATTTGTATATACATAATAGACATAATTTTGAGTGTGTTTCTTAAACAACACAGAAAGACACAGACAAACACAAGCATGTGTAAATTTATATATATATATATATATATATATATATATATATAAATATATATATATGTGTGTGTGTGTGTGTGTGTGTGTGTGTGTGTGTGTGTGTGTGTGTGTGTATATATATATTATTGATATGATTTTTTGGGTGTGTGTGTGTGTGCGTCTGTGTGCGAGTGTTTGTGTGTGTGTGTGTACGAGAGAGAGAGAGAGAGAGAGAGAGAGAGAGAGACCGACTGACGCCCCTGTAGGTGTAATAAAACACATTTAATTTAAAGAATTTTATTCATTGTTTTATATATCTAGTGAGGAAACTACATTTCAAACAAATAATATTTTTGTTTTTACGCCAAAGACTGGTCATCTT
>NC_087210.1:20754420-20774420 GCF_015104395.2 Macrobrachium nipponense
TACTTTAACTGAATTAACCAGTTAAGGTTTCTCTGCTCCTGACTTCCTTTTATTACGGTTATTCAGTTTTTTTTTATCTTATTCTGCACTTGGGGAATAGGAGGAAATGCAAGAGTATATTAAACAGTTATCGCTATCAAAAAGGTCTCCGGCATTTCAGTAGTAAGACGCCGTACCAGAATTGAGAAGTCATGGCTAACGCCAAGTTTGAAGACAAAATAAGGAAGGTTAGATACTTAAATCAAAATGAATTCCACTTCAAATGGAAAACAGCATTTCGAACGTAACTTCAAATATCATATAAACAACTCTGTTTCATATTGCCATGATATAGTCTCTTGCAGAGGACTGGATTACAGTATCATCTTAGTGACACAGACTATAAAACTTGGTTGCCTTTGCCAGTAAAGATTTCTCTCTCTGAGAGAGAGAGAGAGAGAGAGAGAGAGAGAGAGAGAGACAGAGAGAGAGAGAGAGAGAGAGAGAGAGAAACGAGAGATTGAGAGAGAGAGAGAAGAGAAGCTTATTCAGAATTAATTATTATTTCTACAATGGCCGGCGTAAAATGGGAAGAAACGTGTATGGTAAGGCAGGAAACCACATATGCAATGACGTTGAAAAAGTTGAAATTTTTATTTCTGTAAATACCTTCGCAAGACAATCCCATTTCGGGTATTTACCCTCATTTTCAAACGAATTTTGAATTTTCTAACTAAAAAGCAAGAGATGTTCACTACTATACAAACATTCTACGAGAATTGGAAGAATTTGTCCTATGATTAAACACGCATTTCACCTAATGGAAACAGGAATCAACTAGAGAGTTAACTCAGAACAATACTTGTAATTACTGAGATGTCTGCAAGCGGTTAAGTGTCCCATTCCTTTTGGTTTTAAATGTCTTATAATGTAACAACAGACACTTTTACCCATAGTTAGAAAATACATGGGTCCTTGAGCACAGTCTTTGATTTTTTATATTTCAAGAGACTACAATACATAACGAGCGAGTTGAAAAGAATTCACAGCGAACGCTTCGGTTCTCAGTGATTCTTTGATTCTTGCGTTCGACTTATTGGAGTCTGGAGAGCCTCTTAACAGCCCTGAATAATTTGGCGGTCAAGAAGATGGATTGAAAATGGCTGAAGGAAGTTCATGAAAGAAGGAAACAGAGAGAACCCCCTATTATAAGTAGAAAGGGTAATCCAAAAGAACAATTTATCCGTCGTGAGTAAATGTGATCCGAAAACTTTGCAAAATTATTCACATCCCTCGTGTTATGATGACTCCTTTTGCTAAAAATATTCACGGTTGTTTTTGCAACTCAACAACCGAAAAATGTTGAGCATTTGATATGGGATATCTAATTAATCTGGTCTGTTGTGGCAAAACCCCGTGGCGGAATTAGAGAACTCTGAAATTCTCACATGAATAAATTACAGGAGCTGGGATATGACTGTATGAATTTTTTCCTGAAAAAGTAAATATAGCTTATTATGTTTCAGCAAGAATAGAATATAACACTGAAAACGGGAGTTTACTTCAATTGCATTGGATGGCAGCAAGGTAGCTAAAGGTTAAAGGTGTGTAGAAGGGGAGCCGCATTAAAAGAAGATGGAAAGGAAAAAGAGGAAGGAAAGAGAAGAGTTCAGAAATAAAAGTATTATACTGCTACTTTATAACTACTTAACTAATTTTTTTAACTCACCGATTTCCCTTGTATATATGCATGCATATACACACACACACCCGTGTATATATATATATATAGTATATATATAATATATATATATATAATATATATATATATATATATATGTGTGTGTGTGTGTGTGTGTGTGTGTGTGTGTGTGTATACATACATTCATACATACATATAGAATATATGAGTATAAAAAAGGATAACAGATATATCAATATTATTCAAATATTCGACAAGCATGTATGCATTAAAGTCAATCCTTGACTCCTGTGAGCCAGCCAAGAAGCAAGTGCAATGTTACCACTGGTAAGACATTGGTAAGCGTCAAAGACGGATCATTGGTTTTATCAGTATATATCAGTTGTCACCACCCTCTTATAAGAAATGTTGTCAGAATTTCCATGTTTCTCGTTTTATCACAGCACCATAAACCCAATATATATATATATTATATATATATATATATATATATATATATATATATATATATATAATATATATATATAAGACATTAATGCTGCACTACCAGATCATGAACTGAACAACATTTATAATAGCTTAGATACATAACGAGTTCATATAAACTTGGATACTAAATTTGGAGAATTAGACATATGAATGAAAAATAATGATAAACAGACAAAGCATCACCTTAAAATTGATTCTTTCGATTCGTTTCCTTGTTCATCTCTGAATGACGAGCCGCAAGTAGCTTCCAACTACTTTTGTTTTCAACAAGCAAGACTATTTCTAACATCGACCTGTTATAGTTAAGCGGTCTTCATTGTGCTATACTGGGATCTTCATAGTTACAGCAAAAAGTTACAGCAACCACATGTCACTTGCATTAAGAAGATGTGCATATCCAGCTCCATCAGGTGCGCAAAAAGCAATTTCTTTAAAAGTAGACACTCTAGAGGCTCGAGGATTTTATATTATATTTCCAGCACTTTGGTCACAATGTCCCCTTTAGTAGTGTTTGGAATTTATAATGTAAAACTGTTTGTAATAATTGGCGTAAAGTTTCACACAATCATTTCACATTTGGCATCCTCCTAATACATAGATTAAATGCGTAAAAAAATCTAATTTCAATTAATTCTGGAAATGATATTAATATTCCCGCGAAATTATTATTGTAGGCAATGCATCACGATTCAATGAGAAAATGGATGAATTTCACGTATCAAGAAGATTTTCTTCTGACGGCCAAAGAAACTTTTTCACAAACTTCATTTTAATATGGCTAACTTGTGAACAGCTGTATGGATAAAAAATTCCAGGCAGATGGAGAAGTATTTCACCGATTTTCTAACAAAACCAGGAGACAACAACATTAACTGCTTTATCCATCAAACTATCTTGTATGTAAATAAATTGCGCTCAAGCAAAACTGGAAAGACCGTTATTAGGCATATACAATAGCATTCAAAGAATTGTGGATGCGAAGTCATAATGAAATATTTGTAGATATTACAGAAAGGCAGTTTATTCTTTTATTGGTGGCAGAACGTTAATTATCCGGCCTCTCATAAATCGATAAAATGAAAGAAAATGAGCGGTTTAGTCATAAAAATTTTCAGAATCAATATTCCATGAGTAAAAATTAAAACTGTTCGATTTTAAGATACTCTGGAGAAAAAACGTATTCTGAAAAGCACCCTTTAATTGTTTCACAAACCCTGTAAGGTTGCATAACGGTTCAGCCCAGAGTGATATGTTTCTCTGATATGGACTATTTTTTGCAAGATTGCAAATGAATGTATGGAATAAATCATGGTAAAAATAAAGTCGAATATTAGACTAAAATAGATTAAAAGTGAATGATCATTCCAAAGAAAGGAAATTTAAATTCAAAACCTTTACAAGATCATACTGAGAGACGAATGGCTCTTTGAAATTTACTCAGATGCTACAGAACTTTGCGAAGTGGATTTCACAATTGCATCTCCTAATACATAGATTAAATGCATAAAAAAATCTAATTTCAATTAATTCTGAAAATGATATTAACGTTTCCCTCGAAATTATTATTGTAGGCAATGCATCACGATTCAATGAGAAAATGGATGAATTTCACGTATCAAGAAGATTTTCTTTCTGACGGCCAAAGAAACTTTTTCACTTACTTCATTTTAATATGGCTAACTTGTGAACAGCTGTATGGATAAAAAATTCCAGGCAAGATGGAGAAGTATTTCACCGATTTTCTAACAAAACAGGAGACAACAACATTAACTGCTTTATCCATCAAACTATCTTGTATGTAAATAAATTGCGCTCAAGCAAAAACTGGATTAGACCGTTATTAGGCACTATACAATAGCATTCAAAGAATTGTGGATGCGAAGTCATAATGAAATATTTGTAGATATTACAGAAAGGCAGTTTATTCTTTTATTGGTGGCAGAACGTTAATTATCCGGCCTCTCATAAATCGATAAAATGAAAGAAAATGAGCGGTTTAGTCATAAAAATTTTCAGAATCAATATTCCATGAGTAAAAATTAAAACTGTTCGATTTTAAGATACTCTGGAGAAAAAACGTATTCTGAAAAGCACCCTTTAATTGTTTCACAAACCTGTAAGGTTGCATAACGGTTCAGCCCAGAGGGATATGTTTCTCTGATATGGACTATTTTTTTGCAAGATTGCAAATGAATGTATGGAATAAATCATGGTAAAAATAAAGTCGAATATTAGACTAAAATAGATTATAAGTGAATGATCATTCCAAAGAAAGGAAATTTTAATTCAAAAACCTTTACAAGATCATACTGAGAGACGAATGGCTCTTTTGAAATTTACTCAAGATGCTACAGAACTTGCGAAGCGGATTTAGGAAGAACGAATTATGAATGCAAGAATATTGGACGCACTTGATTTCAACAAAATTCAACTCAGAGAATGTCACTCAGTGAACTTCAATTTTCACAAAAAAATACAACAGTAACATTGACTGGAGCCGTTATGGAGTGACTCAGTTCAGTCAAGAAGAGAGATTCTAGAACAAAGAAAATACATTTGTTTATGCTTTAAAAAATAATTCAGTTTTCGGGGATTTCCTTTCTCTCCTTCCGTAGCAGATGGCAGGTGAAGCATCAGTTGATTTTCTTTATTTCACTTCTAGACCTAAAATGATTTATACTTAGAGATTCTCGAACTCACCAAACGTAACGAACAGGATTAACTTTAGCGATACATAACCATATATAATTGCATTTGTATATACATAATAGACATAATTTTTGTGTGTGTGTTTCTTAAACAACACAGAAAGACCACAGAAAAACACAAGCATGTGTAAATATATATATATATATATATATATATATATATATATATATATATATATATGTATTGTTATTGATATTTGCTTGGGTGTGTGTGTGTGCGTCTGTGTGTGCGAGTGTGTGTGTGTGTGTGTACGAGAGAGAGAGACCGACTGACGTCCCCTGTAGGTGTAATAAAACATTAATTTAAAATAAATTTTATTTTCATTGTTTTTATATATCTAGTGAGGAAACTACATTTCAGACCAAAATAATATTTTTGACACCACAGACTGGGTCATCTTATGTAAATTCGAGATATAGATTTAAAGACATACTTATCAAGAATGTTTTAGAAATATGTATTAAGAATGCCTTAAATACAATTACTAATTTTCTAAATTCTGCCAATATCTTTTCTTTAGTGAATTTTTAAAGTTAAGAGACAGACTCTGAGAGAGAGAAATCTCCTTCGCCATCAAAGGTAAAAAATTGAAGGAAGATTCCTTCCATTTGGTAAATAATATGAATCACCTTTCAACAGAAAAATGGTTCAGAGTTTATAAGGGCGGTCAAGATTTACAGAGGAATCGTAAACTATTAGATATAAAAAACATAATTATGGTGACTTCATAAGCAAAATCAGCAGAGATGATGTGAAGACCTGTGACGTCATGAAGTCCTGTCGGTGGAGACTCCGAGGATCCTTCGCTTGATTCAGAGTCTCCAGGAAGGATTCCAGCCTTTGAGTCTCCGAACTCGCTAAGGTGACTTCGCTTACCTACATTTTTTTCGTTTTACACCTCTTTGGTGTGTGCAGGTATGTGTATAGTAACATATAATTGAATAGAGTTGTAAAATGAAAACAAATACTGGATAAACGAGTCACCTTAGCGAGTTCGGTATCCTGGAAGGTTGAGTCCTTCCTGGGGCCTCTGAATCCTGAAAAGGATCGTCGGAGTCTCCACCGAGAGGGCTTGATGACGTCACAGATCTTTAAATCCTCTGTGCCCTTGCTTATTAAATCACCATAATTATGTTTTATTTAGTTAATAGTTTACGATTCGTCCATGAATCTTGACTCTTATAAAAACTGAACCATTTTTGTGTTGAAAGGTGATTCATATTAGTTACCAAATGGAAGGAATTTTCCTTCAATTTTTGACCTTTGATGGCGAAGGAGGTTCCTCTCTCTAAGAGTCTGTCACTCAAATTAAAAAATAACTGGAAAATCACCTAACGACAGAATTTAAAAAATGGGTAATTGTATTTACAAAGCATTCTTAATATAGATTTCTAAAATATTCATGATAACTATGTGTTTAATTTTATCTCTCGAATTTACATAAGATGACCAGTCTGTGGTTTCAAAAATATTATTTTTCCATTAGATCTCTAGTTACCCCACCAGTGGCAAAAAATAATGAATAAAATTCTTTGTTTTAATTAACTGTGTTTTTATTACACCTACCGGGGCGTCAGCCTCTCTCTCTCTCTCTCCGCCGCGCGCGCTCTCTCGTATACACATACATACATACATACACACACACACACACACATCATATCAAATATCATATATATATATATATATATTATATATATATATATATATATATATATATATATGGAGAACGTCCAAATTACTGAAAACAATTGCACAAGGTAAGGAAATAAAAAAGATAAGGCAAGTAAGACACTTTTTTAGATAGTAAACAAATTGATGTGTATCGTAATAAAAAAAGTTTTATAATCATGACTTCATCCGAACTTAAACTTAAAGTAAAAATAAGAAAAAATAAAATAAAAAAACAAACAAAAACAGCAATAATAAAGAATTAAACAAGAAATGAGAGCAATAGTAAAGAACAGATCATACCCCGATCATTAGAGCGAATCTTTCCCTCCTGATGATGCAAATGATCATCTGGTCTCATTTTTGAAGTTGCTTTAACTTCCCTGTGGTCATTTCGATGATTAGATCTCATCTGGGACAATGGAGGCCTATTGGAATCCAAATCACCAGGAATTCACGACAATGAGAATAATGATTAGGTGTTGTATTGGTGGGTTTTTTTGGTATAATGATGAATGAGTTATTAGTACAATGATGACTCGGTTATGTCCCTGAGTTAATTCTGAAAACAAGACCGACAACAGAGGGACAAGAATTTTCACAACAAATTATTGTTTTTAAAATAACTATTTTGTTGTTTTGAAGAATATAATTCCTCCCAGACGTTTTAAAAGTCAACTTTTGTTAATCTCAAAAGGAAATGTTTATATTAACAAAACCCTAAGGAAAAAACTGCTGGTACGATCTCCAAAGCACAAATACTGATAGATAAGTAGAGTAAAATTTGCAGAAACAAAATATTAACCACCAAGTCCAGAAATGATAGTAAAGTAAGCAGTTTGGTATTCATACCCGTGCTACAGAACGCTGGTGCTGATCCTATGTGCCTTTACCATCTTCCTTTACTGCCAAAAAATAAAGCTTCAGCGGTAAATCTTGCAGCCTTATCACAGTACCCAAAGAGGTTACATAATTCACAAATTTAACTTCAACGAGGGATGAAATGCAGTATAATGTGAAAAATAATTGTACGTAGATTAATGCACATCAGAAAATATTGAACAGTCATGAAAGGAAAAGCTTTACTTTAACTGAATTAACCAGTTAAGGTTTCTCTGCTCCTGACTTCCTTTTATTACGGTTATTCAGTTTTTTTTATCTTATTCTGCACTTGGGGAATAGGAGGAAATGCAAGAGTATATTAAACAGTTATCGCTATCAAAAAGGTCTCCGGCATTTCAGTAGTAAGACGCCGTACCAGAATTGAGAAGTCATGGCTAACGCCAAGTTTGAAGACAAAATAAGGAAGGTTAGATACTTAAATCAAAATGAATTCCACTTCAAATGGAAAACAGCTTTTCGAACGTAACTTCAAATATCATATAAACAACTCTGTTTCATGTTGCCATGATATAGTCTCTTGCAGAGGACTGGATTACAGTATCATCTTAGTGACACAGAATATAAAACTTGGTTGCCTTTGCCAGTAAAGATTTCATGGAGAGAGAGAGAGAGAGAGAGAGAGAGAGAGAGAGAGAGAGAGAGAAGCTTATTCAGAATTAATAAAAATTATTTGACACTTATGAAAAAACTCCATTAAAATCAACGACGAAACACAAACAAATCATCTTCATCATTGTTCTAACATATACTTCGCTATAATAAAAAAATGTCAAAGAGCTTTAGAACTATCGAACATATGATAATAACATCATATATGGTTCAACAGCTACATGAAATAACCTTTCTACTTCTTCACTTCTTTTTTTATTTTCTTCCAGATGCGTTGCATGAACCGACATCGAAGCCTTCTATAAATAAGTTAGTAAAAGTGATATAGAAATGTCACAGTTTGTCGAGATACCTCACTGAGGGTTGAATCTCTTAGACACTAGGCCTGCAAATCTCAAGTGCAATTAGGACAAAGCCTTAAACCTTCGATCTATCATGTGCTGGCCACGAAAAAACACTAATTTATTGATGCCTCAGATGTTCAAGGAAAGTGTTACTTGTTAGTGAATTGGAATTGTTTGATGTTAACAGAAGAATGAGGATCCAAACACGGGGAATGGCTCTGAAGGGAATCAGCGGGATAAATAAAAGGAATAATCAAAGGAAGCAGAGGAGGAAGAGTCTGGAAAAGGGGAAGATTCTCGTAAAAAAAAAATTAATAATAACTTGAAGCGGCATAAAGCCTCCATTTGTGAAGAGGTCAGCTTCTTGTGCGCCCCGTCGGAAGAAACGTGGAAAATCTCCTTAAGTCTGTGTTAAGGGAGACGTGGAGGATAAGAAGACAGAAAGATAGAGGAAGAAGACTCAAGACTTGTGCAGGGTTGAATGCAGCCATTTCCACAGTGCAATTCTGTGTTTTTAAAAAAACAATCAGGGAAGAGAGAAACAAATTTTAGTACGAGAGAAGTCTAGCAGACGCCTAATGATAAACAAAATTAAATGCAGATGAAGGCCAAAGAAACCTAACTATTTACTAATAGCCTGTATAGACCCCATTGATATTAACAAATTCATAGCAGATAAAGGCAAAATAAACTTAACTATTAGCCTGTATAAGACAATCGACTTCCAAAACACCAAACGCTTTCTGCGACCATAGACCAGCGTCATGGTTATGACACCTGTCAACCAGAACCCATCCAACTAACCGCCCCCCCCCCACCACCCCTTAAAAAAAGTACCATATCTGCTCAGACCCTTTTCCAAAACCAGATTACTTCCCACCATTCAGGAAGTTTATGTAATGTAGAACTTTTGTCAAAATTAAGTCAAAGCCTTTTGCGTCTCCATACTACACCCCCCCAGACGACCAATAAAACAAAACCGAGTCAAAATATTATATACATTCTGATTTTGTAGTGACGAAGGCATACCTGATAATTTGGATAATGAAATAAAAAAAAATATATATATATGTATATATATATATATATATATATATATATATATATATATATCATATATAATTATGAAAAATACGAGACGGAATATCAAAGAAACGTAACGATGAATTACAGAAAACAAAGCCACAAAAACTACAGGATGTCCATAAAGTCCCAGTACCATTCTGTGCAATAAATACTTGCAATGGTGGTACTGGGACTTGTATGGACACCTGTATATCACTTACCTAACGTTAACCCGGCGAGGTTGACACGAAACAAAGCATTCGGTGAAAGAAGCCGAATTGAATTCCGCTTACGCGCAGCTCCGAAACTTCGATGCAAAGTTTTAAGGGAAAAATTAAATAACTATCTGCTATTTGTAAAACACACAAAGGAAATAAAAATACGAAAGTATAAAAAAAATTATTAAATAAACAAATAAAATAAAAAATGAATAAGTAAAAGTATACAAAATAAATAAAACAAATAAATAAAAAAAATTAGAAATTCTCGTCCGCTTTGAATCCTAAATAGGTCTTGTGTTGAATTCGAAAAAATTAAAACAAATTTTCCCCCCCCAAGATGTTGGCCCTTTAAACGAAGTTCTCTCTCTCTCTCTCTCTCTCTCTCTCTCTCCTCTCTCTCTCTATCTCTCTTTCTCTCTCTCTCTCTCTCTCTCTCTCTCTCTGCAGCTTTTATCAAGCAGATTCAAAATCATTCATCCATTCACGATACAAAAGGCACAACTCTGCCATCCTCATCATCCTCATAATTGCGAATTCCCAACACTCAACAGGTAAAAGCACAATAAATTCACCCCGGGGAAAAAAAACTAAAAGTTTTCTTTTCCAAACGATGTATTTGCATTTCTTCCCATTGTTTTGCAAAATTTCCGAAATTTCGTTGAGGGGGTGGGCGGCGCCCATTCCAAGTTGATATATGATTTGGAAATTTTGTGAGGGAGTGAAGAGGTGAGTGGTACTGCTTTAATTATATTCTCTTTCAGTGTTCGAAAATCATTTTGTGTTTCCGGCAAAAACATTCTATGTATAAGACTGAATAAAAACCAATAAATAAAGTTTGCAATTATGCAATGCCCAAAAAAGAAGCTGCAGCGGTTTCGTTTATTTCAAAAATAGGTTTACTCAGACTGGCTTCCTGCTGAATTTAAAGGAGTAAAGTGTTAAAGTGTTTTGTCTAAGATCCCTCCTATAACTGTATTCTTTACGTTTATGTGAAAATGATACATTTTTTGTTGTACACTACATTCTATACAATAAGGAACATTATCCATGTTACCTTTTTGGCTTTCAGGTACTGCATAGGTAAAGAGAGCGTTTGAAGTAATGTCTTCGATCTCTGAAATGTAACATTACCTTTCACGCAATCTGTCAAAGCAGCCAGCTTCCCCTTATATAAAGTAAGATATTATTTAATCGTTTTAAAATTTTTTTTTTTAAAATTTTTATTTTATTTATTTATTTCAAAGAAATAATAACACCAACTAAGATACCTCGTATGGAATGGATTCACATGTGGGACATACTTCGATGCTAAGATTCGTATCAAGACCCCAGACACTGATATCAAGCACCGATTATTTCGGGACCTACAAGAAAATACTGACAAATTATAATACACTTTTTTTTTTAACATAAACTACAACATTTTGGACTGAAAATGGCAAACGATGTAACATGCAAAGATTCCATGAAGCGAAAACTTCAGTGATACCAGCGTCAGCGAATTCCTTCATGCGTGCAGAGAGAGAGAGAGAGAGAGAGAGAGAGAGAGAGAGAGAGAGGATGTTAATTATCCGTCGAAATAAAATTGTGGATATTTCCGGGTGTTTCCTCAAGGCTTATCGAACTCCTTGTCGTAAACCATGACTTTGCTGAGTTTTGAGACTTGTAGGATTATGAATAGGAATAAAAAAAAAATAAATAAAAAAATACATGACAAGGCCAAGTAAGTCATAAAATAGTAATAAACACCCAATACGCAACTGAGAAATAGAAGAAATATATGAAATTGAAAGGAAGACAGTAACTATTTTAATGGTCCATAACTATACTCGTATAATCTATCTAGAACGACTTTCACGCGCAGAGGGCTGGTCATTCTCTTCAGAGGACAAACGTTTACAATGGTTTGTTTAAATGCGATGAGCTCTTTAGACGACAACGAGAAACAAACTAAATATGTGCCGAGAGAGAGAGAGAAAGAAAGAGAGAGAGAGAGAGAGAAGAGAGGAGAGAGAGAGAGGACGAGAGAGAGAGAGAGAGAGAAGAGAGAACTTATTATAGGAAGTGTAATGCAAAATAAACAATAAATACAAAAAGACAGATAATAACTCTTGTAAAATGAACACAATGAACAGAAAAAGAAAAAAAGAAAAAAAAATTCCCAAGTCATTGAGGAACAATACTTGCCATAAATGTACAAAATAACCCTTTTTATCAAACTCTTGTGGAATAGCCTTTACAATTACAGTCTTTTCACATAAACAGTGTGGAGTGATGATCGATGCAAAAAATGATTCACATAGATCATATTTCTCCCCAAAAAACTGAACAAGCATTGAATGTCTTTAAAAATAACCGCACAGAAATAACCTGAACGCTCTTTGAAAACTGCCCTACTGGTGCCATCCCTCATCCTCAAGTAGAGAGAGAGAGAGAGAGAAAGAAAGAGAGAGAGAGAGAAGATTCTCTCATGATAGTACAAACGTTTTAATTCTTTTAAAAAACTTTTTAGATTTCGTACAGCAAGGAGGTTATTGAAGCAATATCATGGAAAAAAAAACATATAAAATACAATCAAAGAATGCACAAAAAAAAAAGACTTAAATTCACAGATGTTTAATTGCTATATACAGTGCAACTATAAACAATAAAATACGTAAAAATTACTACATACACACAAACATACATATATATAAACTATATCTATATATATATATATATATATATATATATATATTATATATATATATATATATATATATATGTAATATATATATATATATATATATATATATATATATATATATATATATATATATGATATATATATATATATATATATATATATATATATCATATATATATGATATACTATATATATATATATATATATATATATATATATATATATATATATATATATATATATATATATATATATATATATCATATATGTATGTATATATATATATATATATATATATATATCTATATAATATAAATATACATATATGTATATATATATATATATATATATATATATATATATATATATATATATATATACTATATACATATCATACACACACACACGAGATATATATATATATATATATATATATATATATCTATATATATATATATATATATATATATATAGTATATATATATATATATATATATATATATATAGTATCAAAAGGAATGACATGAGAATTAAATTGAAATTACATTGTGATCTTAAGTTCATTACAGCATTTGTGGCATACGTGTACTTTCAATATAAACTGGATTGCACACCCATGAAACCCAGAAAATAAAGTTCATTCATTTTCTTAACTTACAGAACTAATACGAGCAACCAGTGTTGCTAAACAGGATAATGTACAAACCATAAAATTCAACGATTCAAACAGACTACTTATAATAAAAACAAGAGTAAAGAATGCGGTGTAAAATTAATGGCCAAAACCTGAAACAAAAATGTAAACGGAGATTAAATTGATCTTTTCCCTCGAATCCAAAAAGCCTCTCATGTCTCCCCCCAACAAAAAAAAAAACCCTGAAAAGTGAAAACCGACTAGAGAAAACAAAACTTCCATTCAAAACAGAAACAGCGTACACGTCAAAAGCCCAGTGGAAATTAGATGATGTTGTATACATAAATAGGTACAAAAAATTTGTGTTGTGCAAAATTTATATATATATATAAATATATATATAGATATTAGATATATATATATATATATTTATATATATTTATATATATATGTGTGTGTGTGTGTGTGTGTTTGTTTGTGTGAATGTGTGTGTGTGTGTGCAGGAAAAGAAAATTATGATATTGATTATCTTTGTTCTTAATTGTTTCACAAACCCTGTAAGGTTGCAAAACGGTTTCAGCCCACTGATATGTTTCTCTGATACGGACTAATTTTTGCAAGATTGCAAATGAATGTAAGAAATAAATCATGGTAAAAATAAAGTCGAATATTAGACTAATATAAATTAAAAGTGAATGATCATTCCAAAGAAAGGAAATTTTATCTCAAAAACCCTTACAAGATCATACTGAGAGACGAATGGCTCTTTTGAAATTTACTCAAAATGCTACAGAACTTGCGAAGTGGATTTAGGAAGAACGAATAATGAATGCAAGAATATGGACGTACTTGATTTCAACAAAATTCAACTCATAGAATGTCACTCAGTGAACTTCAAAATTTTCACAAAAAAATAAACACAACAGTAACATGACTGGAGCCGTTATGGAGTGACTCAGTCAGTCAAGAAGAGAGATTCTAGAACAAAGAAAATACATTTGTTTATGCTTTCAAAAATAATTCAGTTTTTGGGGATTTCCTTTCTCTCCTTCCGTAGCAGATGGCAGGTGAAGCATCAGTTGATTTTCTTTATTTCACTTTTTAGACCTCAAAATGGTATATACTTAGACCATCTCGAACTCACCAAACGTAAACGAACAGGAATTAACTTTAGCCATACATAACCATATATAATTGCATTTGTATATATATATAGACATAATTTTGTGTGTGTTTCTTAAACAACACAGAAAGACAGAGGCAAACAAAGCATGTGTAAATATATATATATATATATATATATATATATATATATATATATATATATATATATATATATATGTATATATATATGTATATATATTAATGATATGATTTTTTGGGTGTGTGTGTGTGTGTGTGTGTGTGTGTGTGTACGAGAGAGAGAGAGACCGACTGACGCCCCTGTAGGTGTAATAAAACACATTTAATTTAAATAATTTTATTCATTGTTTTATATATCTAGTGAGGAAACTACATTTCAGACCAAACAAAATAATATTTTTTTTTTTTTTTGACACCACAGACTGGGTCATCTTATGTAAATTCGAGAGATATAGATTTAAAGACATACTTATCAAGAATGTTTTAGAAATATATATTAAGAATGCTTTAAATACAATTACTAATTTTCTAAATTCTGCCAATATCTTATCTTTAGTGAATTTTTAAAGTTAAGAGACAGACTCTGAGAGAGAGAAATCTCCTTCGCCATCAAAGGTAAAAAATTGAAGGAAGATTCCTTCCATTTGGTAAATAATATGAATCACCTTTCAACAGAAAAATGGTTCAGAGTTTATAAGGGTCAAGATTTACCGAGGAATCGTAAACTATTAACTATATAAAACATAATTATGGTGCCTTCATAAGCAAAGTCAGCAGAGATGATGTGAAGACCTGTGACGTCATGAAGTCCTGTCGTTGGAGACTCCGAGGATCCTTCGCTGGATTCAGAGTCTCAGGAAGGATTCCAGCCTTTGAGTCTCGAAACTCGCTAAGGTGACTTCGGCTTACCTACATTTTTTTTCGTTTTTACACCTCTTTTGGTTGTGTGTGTATGTGTATAGTATACATAATTGAATAGAATAGTTGTTGAAAATGAAAACAAATACTTGGATAACGAGTCACCTTAGCGAGTTCAGATCCTGGAAGGCTGGAGTCCTTCCTGGGGCCTCTGAATCCTGAGAGAAGGATCGTCGGAGTCTCCACCGAGAGGGCTTGATGAACGTCACAGATCTTTAAATCCTCTGTGCCCTTGCTTATTAAATCACCATAATTATGTTTTATTTAGTTAATAGTTTACGATTCGTCCATGAATCTTGACCTCTTAAAAATAAAAAAACTGAACCATTTTTGTGTTGAAAGGTGATTCATATTAGTTACCAAATGGAAGGAATTTTCCTTCAATTTTCGACCTTTGATGGCGAAGGAGGTTCCTCTCTCTAAGAGTCTGTCACTCAAATTAAAAATTAAACTGAAAATCACCTAACGGCAGAATTTAAAAAATGGGTAATTGTATTTAAAGCATTCTTAATATAAATTTCTAAAACATTCATGATAACTATGTGTTTAATATTATATCTCTCGAATTTACATAGATGACCCAGCCTGTGGTTTCAAAAAATATTATTTCCATTAGATCTCTAGTTACCCCACCAGTGGCAAAAAAATAATGAATAAAATTCTTTAAATTAACTGTGTTTTATTACAACCTACCTGGGGCGTCAGTCTCTCTCTCTCTCTCCGTCGCGCGCTCTCTCGTATACACATACATACATACATACACAACACACACACACACACCAAAAAAATCATATCAAATATATATATATATATATATATATATATATATATATATATGATATATATATATATATGGAGAACGTCCAAATTACTGAAAACAATTGCACAAGGTAAGGAAATAAAAAAGATAATGCAAGTAAGACACTTTTTTAGATAGTAAACAAATTGATGTGTATCGTAATAAAAGAAAGTTTTATAATCATGACTTCATCCGAAACTTAAAGCAAAAATAAGAAAAATAAATAAAAAAAACAACAGCAATAATAAAGAATTAACAAGAATGAGAGTAATAGTAAAGAACAGAACATACCCCGATCATTAGAACGAATCTTTCCCTCCTGATGATGCAAATGATCATCTGGGTCTCATTTTTGAAGTTGCTTTAACTTCCCTGTGGTCATTTCGATGATTTGATCTCATCTGGGACAATGGAGGCCTATTGGAATCCAAATCACCAGGAATTCACGACAATGAGAATAATGATTAGGTGTTGTAATGGTGGGTTTTTTGGTATAATGAATGAATGGATTATTAGTAACAATGATGACTCGGTTATGTCTGAGTTAATTCTGAAAACGAGACCGACAACAGAGGACAAGAATTTTTACAACAAATTATTGTTTTTAAAATAACTATTTTGTTGTTTGAAGAATATAATTCCTCCCAGACGTTTTAAAAGTCAACTTTTGTTAATCTCAAAAGGAAATGTTTATATTAACAAAACCCTAAGGAAAAACTGCTGGTACGATCTCCAAAGCACAAATACTGATAGATAAAGTAGAGTAAAAATTTGCAGAAACAAAATATTAACCACCAAGTCCAGAAATGAATAGTAAAGTAAGCAGTTTGGTATTCATACCCGTGCTACAGAACGCTGGTGCTGATCCTATGTGCCTTTACCATCTTCCTTTACTGCCAAAAAATAAAGCTTCAGCGGTAAATCTTGCAGCCTTATCACAGTACCCAAAGAGGTTACATAATTCACAAATTTAACTTCAGCGAGGGATAAATGCAGTATAATGTGAAAAATAATTGTACTAGATAGATTAATGCACATCAGAAAATATTGAAAACAGTCATGAAGGGAAAAGCTTTAATTTAACTGAATTAATCAGTTAAGGTTTCTCTGCTCCTGACTTCCTTTTATTACGGTTATTCAGTTTTTTTTTATCTTATTCTGCACTTGGGGAATAGGAGGAAATGCAAGAGTATATTAAACAGTTATCGCTATCAAAAAGGTCTCCGGCACTTCAGTAGTAAGACGCCGTACCAGAATTGAGAAGTCATGGATAACGCCAAGTTTGAAGACAAAACAAGAAAGGGTAGATACTTAAATCAAAATGAATTCCACTTCAAATGGAAAAACAGCTTTTCGAACGTAACTTCAAAATCATATAAACAACTCTGTTTCATGTTGCCATGATATAGTCTCTTGCAGAGGACTGGATTACAGTATCATCTTAGTGACACAGAATATAAAACTTGGTTGCCTTTGCCAGTAAAGATTTCATGGAGAGAGAGAGAGAGAGAGAGAGAGAGAGAGAGAGAGAGAGAGAGAGAGAGAGAGAGAGAGAGAGAGAGAGAGAGAGAGAGAGAGAGAGAATTCAGAATTAATAAAAATTATTTGACACTTATGAAAAACTCCATTAAAATCAACGACGAAACACAAATCATCTTCATCTTGTTCTAACATATACTTCGCTATAATAAAAAAATGTCAAAGAGCGTTTAGAACTATCGAACATATGATAATAACATCATAGTGGTTCAACAGCTACATGAAATAACCTTTCTTCTTCTTCACTTCTTTTTTTATTTTCTTCCAGATGCGTTGCATGAACCGACATCGAAGCCTTCTATAAATAAGTTAGTAAAAGTGATATAGAAATGTCACAGTTTGTCGAGATACCTCACTGAGGGTTGAATCTCTTAGACACTAGGCCTGCAAATCTCAAGTGTAATTAGGACAAAGCCTTTAACCTTTGATCTATCATGTGCTGGCCACGAAAAAAAAAAAAAAAAAAAAAAAACACTAATTTATTGATGCCTCAGATGTTCAAGGAAAGTGTTACTTGTTAGTGAATTGGAATTGTTTTGATGTTAACAGAAGAATGAAGATCCAAACACGGGGAATGGCTCTGAAGGGAATCAGCGGGATAAATAAAAGGAATAATCAAGGAAGC
Organism: Macrobrachium nipponense; assembly: GCF_015104395.2. NCBI lineage: Eukaryota > Metazoa > Arthropoda > Malacostraca > Decapoda > Palaemonidae > Macrobrachium > Macrobrachium nipponense. The sequence continues at coordinate 20,772,454 of NC_087210.1, forward strand.
AGAGGAGGAAGAGTCTGGAAATGGGGAAGATTCTCGTAAAAAAAAAATAATAATAACTTTAAGCGGCATAAAGCCTCCATTTGTGAAGAGTCAGCTTCTTGTGGGCCCCGTCGGAAGAAGCGTGGAAAAATCTCCTTAAGTCTGTGTTAAGGGAGACGTGGAGGATAAGAAGACAGAAAGATAGAGAAGAAGACTCAAGACTTGTGCCAGAGTTGAATGCAGCATTTCCACAGTGCAATTCTGGTGTTTTAAAAAACAATCAGGGAAGAGGAGAAACAAATTTTAGTACGAGAGAAGTCTAGCAGACGCCTAATGATAAACAAAATTAAATGCAGATGAAGGCAAAAGAAACCTATACGTTTAATAGCCTGTATAGACCCCTAATAATAAACAAAATTAAAAGCAGATGAAGGCCAAAGAAACCTAACTATTTAATAGCCTGTATAGACCCCAAATGATATACAAAATTCATAGCAGATAAAGGCAAAATAAACTTAACTATTAGCCTGTATAAGACAATCGACTTCCAAAACACCAAACGCTTTCTGCGACCATAGACCAGCGTCATGGTCATGACACCTGTCAACCAGAACCCATCCAACTAACCGCCCCCCCCCCCCCCCCCCCCCACCACCACCCCTAAAAAAAGTACCATATCTGCTCAGACCCTTTTCCAAAACCAGATTACTTCCCACCATTCCAGGAAGTTTTATGTAATGTAGAACTTTTGTCAAAATTAAGTCAAAGCCTTTTGCGTCTTCATACTAACCCCCAGACGACCAATACAACAAAACCGAGTTTTTAAAATATGATATACATTCTGATTTTAGTGGGACGAAGGCATACCTGATAAGGATAATGAAATAAAAATATATATATATAATTATGAAAAAATACGAGACGAGATATCAGAACGTAACGATGAATTACAGGAAACAACAAACCTACAGGATGTCCATAAAGTCCCAGTACCATTCTGAGCAATAAATACTTGTAATGGTACTGGGACTTTATGGACACCTGTATATCACTTACCTAACGTTAACCCGGCGAGGTTGACAACGAAAGCATTCGGTGAGAAGCCGAATTGAATTCCGCTTACGCGCAGCTCCGAAACTTCGATGCAAAGTTTAAAGGGAAAAATTAAATACTATCTGCTAATTGTAAAACACACAAAGGAAATAAAAATACGAAAGTATAAAAAAAATTAATAAATAAACAAATAAAATAAAAAATGAATAAATAAAAGTATACAAAATAAATAAAACAAATAAATAAAAAAAATTAGAAATTCTCGTCCGCTTCACCCGAAACGATAATTATGAATCTTAAATAGGTCTTGTGTTGAATTCGAAAAAATTAAAATTTTCCCCCCAAGATGTTGGCCCTTTAAACGAAGCTCTCTCTCTCTTTCTCTCTCTCTCTCTCTCTCTCTCTCTCTCTCTCTGCAGCTTTCATCAAGCAGATTCAAAATCATTCATCCATTCATGATACAAAAGGCACAACTCTGCCATCCTCATCATCCTCATAATTGCGAATTCCCAACACTCAACAGGTAAAAGCACAATAAATTCACCCCCGGGGGAAAAAAATAAAGTTTTCTTTTCCAAACGATGTATTTGCATTTCTTCCCATTTTGCAAAATTTCCGAATTTCGTTGAGGGGGGCGGCGCCCTTTCCAAGTTGATATATGGAAATTTGAAATTTTGTGAGGGAGTGAAGAGGGTGATGTGGACCTGCTTTAATTATATTCTCTTTCAGTGTTCGAAAATCATTTTGTGTTTCCGGCAAAAACATTCTATGTATAAGACTGAATAAAAACCAATAAATAAAGTTTGCAATTATGCAATGCCCAAAACTGAGCTGCAGCGGTTTCGTTTATTTCAAAAATAGGTTTACTCAGACTGGCTTCCTGCAGAATTTAAAGGAGTAAAGTGTTAAAGTGTTTTGTCTAAGATCCCTCCTAT
>NC_087210.1:20779420-20793688 GCF_015104395.2 Macrobrachium nipponense
TTAACTGTGTTTTTATTACACCTACCGGGGCGTCAGTCTCTCTCTCTCTCTCCGTCGCGCTCTCTCGTATACACATACATACATACATACACACACACACAAACACACCATCATATCAAATATATATATATATATATATATATATATATATAATATATATATATATATATATATATATATATATATATATATATAGATAGAACGTCCAAATTACTGAAAACAATTGCACAAGGTAAAGAAATAAAAAAGATAATGCAAGTAAGACACTTTTTTAGATAGTAAACAAATTGATGTGTATCGTAATAAAAGAAAGTTTTATAATCATGACTTCATCCGAAACTTAAAGCAAAAATAAGAAAAATAAAATAAAAAAAACAACAGCAATAATAAAGAATTAAACAAGAAATGAGAGCAATAGTAAAGAACAGAACATACCCCGATCATTAGAGCGAATCTTTCCCTCCCTGGATGAATGCAAATGAAAATCATCTAGGTCTCATTTTTGAAGTTGCTTTAACTTCCCTGTGGTTGGGCGGTCATTTTCGATGATTTGATCTCATCTGGGACAATGGAGGCCTATTGGAATCCAAATCACCAGGAATTCACGACAATGAAGAATAATGATTAGGTGTTGTGTGGTGGGTTTTTTGGTATAATGAATGAATGGATTATTAGTAACAATGATGACTCGGTTATGTCTGAGTTAATTCTGAAAACGAGACCGACAACAGAGGACAAGAATTTTTACAACAAATTATTGTTTTTAAAATAACTATTTTGTTGTTTGAAGAATATAATTCCTCCCAGACGTTTTAAAAGTCAACTTTTGTTAATCTCAAAAGGAAATGTTTATATTAACAAAACCCTAAGGAAAAAACTGCTGGTACGATCTCCAAAGCACAAATACTGATAGATAAGTAGAGTAAAATTTGCAGAAACAAAATAAAAAATTAACCTTAACCACCTAGTCCAGAAATATGAATAGTAAAGTAAGCAGTTTGGTTATTCATACCCGGTGCTACAGAACGCATGGTGCTGATCCATATGTTGCCTTTACCATTCCTTTCCTTTACTGCCCAAAAAATAAGGCTTTCAGCCGGTAAATCTTGCAGCCTTATCACAGTACCCAAAGAGGTTACATAATTCACAAATTTAACTTCAGCGAGGGATAAATGCAGTATAATGTGAAAAATAATTGTACGTAGATTAATGCACATCAGAAAATATTGAACAGTCATGAAAGGAAAAGCTTTAATTTAACTGAATTAATCAGTTAAGGTTTCTCTGCTCCTGACTTCCTTTTATTACGGTTATTCAGTTTTTTTTATCTTATTCTGCACTTGGGGAATAGGAGGAAATGCAAGAGTATATTAAACAGTTATCGCTATCAAAAAGGTCTCCGGCATTTCAGTAGTAAGACGCCGTACCAGAATTGAGAAGTCATGGCTAACGCCAAGTTTGAAGACAAAATAAGGAAGGTTAGATACTTAAATCAAAATGAATTCCACTTCAAATGGAAAACAGCTTTTCGAACGTAACTTCAAATATCATATAAACAACTCTGTTTCATGTTGCCATGATATAGTCTCTTGCAGAGGACTGGATTACAGTATCATCTTAGTGACACAGAATATAAAACTTGGTTGCCTTTGCCAGTAAAGATTTCATGGAGAGAGAGAGAGAGAGAGAAGAGAGAGAGAGAGAGAGAGAGAGAGAGAGAGAGAGAGAGAGAGAGAGAGAGAGAGAAGCTTATTCAGAATTAATAAAAAATTTATTTGTTTGACACTTATGAAAAACTCCATTAAAATCAACGACGAAACACAAATCATCTTCATCTTGTTTCTTAAACATATACTTTCGCTTATAATAAAAAAGTTGGAAAAAAATGTCAAAGAGCTTTAGAACTATCGAACATATGATAATAACATCATATGTGGTTCAACAGCTACATGAAATAACCTTTCTTCTCTTCTACTTCTTTTTTTATTTTCTTCCAGATGCGTTGCATGAACGACATCGAAGCCTTCTATAAATAAGTTAGTAAAAGTGATATAGAAAGTCACAGTTTGCGAGATACCTCACTGAGGGGTTGAATCTCTTAGACACTAGGCCTGCAAATCTCAAGTGTAATTAGGACAAAGCCTTTAACCTTTGATCTATCATGTGCTGGCCGACACATAATTTATTGATGCTCAGATGTTCAAGGAAAGTGTTACTTGTTAGTGAATTGGAATTGTTTTGATGTTAACAGAAGAATGAAGGATCCAAAACACGGGGGAATGGCTCTGAAGGGAATCAGCGGGGGATAAATAAAAGGAATAATCAAAGGAAGCAGAGGAGGAAGAGTCTGGAAATGGGGAAGATTCTCGTAAAAAAAAAAACAAAAAAAAATAATAATAACTTGAAGCGGCATAAAGCCTCCATTTGTGAAGAGGTCAGCTTCTTGTGGGCCCCGTCGGAAGAAACGTGGAAAATCTCCTTAAGTCTGTGTTAAGGGAGACGTGGAGGATAAGAAGACAGAAAGATAGAGGAAGAAGACTCAAGACTTGTGCAGAGTTGAATGCAGCCATTTCCACAGTGCAATTCTGGTGTTTTAAAAAACAATCAGGGAAGAGGAGAAACAAATTTTAGTACGAGAGAAGTCTAGCAGACGCCTAATGATAAACAAAATTAAATGCAGATGAAGGCAAAAGAAACCTATACGTTTAATAGCCTGTATAGACCCCTAATAATAAACAAAAAATTAAAAGCAGATGAAGGCCAAAGAAAACCTAACTATTTAATAGCCTGTATAGACCCCAAATGATATACAAAATTCATAGCAGATAAGGCAAAATAAACTTAACTATTAGCCTGTATAAGACAATCGACTTTTCCAAAACACCAAACGCTTTGTTCTGCGACCATAAGACCAGCGTTCATGGTTATGACAGCCTGTCAACCAGAACCCATCCAATCATAACCGCCCCCCCCCCCGCCCCCCCCCCCCACCCCGCCCCTTTAAAAAAAGTACCATATCTGCTCAGTACCCTTTTCGCAAAACCAGATTACTTCCCGCAACCATTCAGGAAGTTTTAATGTAATGTAGAACTTTTGTCAAAATTAAGTCAAAGCCTTTTGCGTCTCCATACTAACCCCCAGACGACCAATACAACAAAACCGAGTCAAAATATGATATACATTCTGATTTTAGTGGGACGAAGGCATACCTGATAAGGATAATGAAATAAAAATATATAATATAATTATGAAAAAATACGAGACGAGATATCAGAACGTAACGATGAATTACAGAAAGCCACAAACCTACAGGATGTCCATAAAGTCCCAGTACCATTCTGTGCAATAAATACTTCCAATGGTACTGGGACTTTATGGACACCTGTATATCACTTACCTAACGTTAACCCGGCGAGGTTGACAACGAAAGCATTCGGTGAGAAGCCGAATTGAATTCCGCTTACGTGCAGCTCCGAAACTTCGATGCAAAGTTTTAAGGGAAAAATTAAATAACTATCTGCTATTTGTAAAACACACAAAGGAAATAAAAATACGAAAGTATAAAAAAAATTATTAAATAAACAAATAAATAAAAAATGAATAAGTAAAAGTATACAAAATAAATAAAAACAAATAATAAAAAAAATTAGAAATTCTCGTCCGCTTTGAATCCTAAATAGGTCTGTGTTGAATTCGAAAAAAATTAAAATTTTCCCCCCCAAGATGTTGGCCCTTTTAAACGAAGTTCTCTTCTCTCTCTCTCTCCCCCTCTCTCTCATCTCTCGAAAACCTCTCTTCTCTCTCTCTCTTCCTTTGCAGCTTTTATCAGCAGATTCAAAATCATTCATCCATTCACGATACAAAAGGCACAACTCTGCCATCCTCATCATCCTGCATAATTGCGAATTCCCAACACTCAACAGGTAAAAAGCACAATAAATTCACCCCCGGGGAAAAAATAAAAGTTTTCTTTTCCAAACGATGTATTTGCATTTCTTCTTCCACCCTTTTGCCAAAAATTTTCCGAATTTTTTCCGTTTTGAGGGGGGGGGACAGGGCCGCCCCCTTTCCACCAAGTTGCATATAAATGAATTTTTTTTGGGGAAATTTTTGTTGAGGGAAGGTGAAGAGGTGAGTGGACCTGCTTTAATTATATTCTCTTTCAGTGTTCGAAAATCATTTTGTGTTTCCGGCAAAAACATTCTATGTATAAGACTGAATAAAAACCAATAAATAAAATTTGCAATTATGCAATGCCCAAAACTGAGCTGCAGCGGTTTCGTTTATTTCAAAAATAGGTTTACTCAGATTGGCTTTCTGCAGAATTTAAAGGAGTAAAGTGTTAAAGTGTTTTGTCTAAGATCCCTCCTATAACTGTATTCTTTACGTTTATGTGAAAATAATACATTTTTGTTTTGTAGTCACTACATTTTATACAATACGGAACATTATCCATGGTACCTTTTTGCTTCAGGCACTGCATAGGTAAAGAGAGCGTTTGAAGGTAATGTCTTCGATCTCTGAAATGTAACATTACCTTTCACGCAATCTGTCAAAGCAGCCAGCTTCCCCATATAAATATAGAATATTTATTTAATAGTTTAAAAAATTTTAATTTATTTATTTATTTCAAAGAAATACTAACACCAACTACGATACCTTGTATGGAATGGATTCACATGTGGGACATACTTCGATGCTAGGATTCGTATCAAGACCCCAGACACTGATATCAAGCACCGATTATCTCGGGACCGACAAGAAAATACCGACAAATTATAATACACTTTTTTGAACATAAACTACAACATTTTGGACTGAAAATGGCAAGACGATGTAACATGCAAAGATTCCATGATGCGAAAACTTCAGTGATACCAGCGTCAGCGAATTCCTTCATGTGTGCAGAGAGAGGAGAGGAGAGAGAGAGAGAGAGGGAGAGAGAGAGTAGAGCGAGGAGACGACGAGAGAGACGATAGAGAGAGAGAAGATAGGAGAGAGAGAGAGAGAGAGACAGAGAGAGAAGAGAGAGGATGTTAATTATCCGTCGAAATAAAACTGTGGACATTTCCGGATGTTTCCTCAAGGCTTATCGAATGTCCTTTGTCGTAAACCATGACTTTGCTGAGTTTTGACTTGTAAGATTATGACTAGGAATAAAAAAATATAAATAAAAAAATACATGACAAGGCCAAGTGTTATAAAATAGTAATGAACACCCAATACGCAACTGAGAAATAGAAGAATATATAGAAATTGAAAGGAAGACAGTAACTATTTTAATGGTCAATAACTATACTCGTATAATCTATCTAGAACGACTTTCTTGCGTCAGAGGGCTGGTCATTCCCTTCAGAGGACAAACGTTTACAATGGATTGTTTAAATGCGATGAGCTCTTTAGACGACAACGAGAAACAAACTAAATATGTTGCCCGAGAGAGAGAGAGAGAGAGAGAGAGAGAGAGAGAGAGAGAGAGAGAGAGAGAGAGAGAGAGAACTTATATAGGAAGGGTAATGCAAAATAAACAATAAATACAAAAAAGACAGATAATAACTCTTTCTTAAAATGAACACAATGAACAGAAAAAGAAAAAAAAAATCCAAGTCATTGAGGAACAATACTTGCCATAAAAGTAACAAAATAACCCTTTTTATCAAACTCTTGTGGAATAGCCTTTACAATTACAGTTCCTTTTCACATAACAGTGTGGAGTGGATCGATGCAAAAGAGATTCCACCAAAGATCATATTTCTCCCCAAAAAACTGAACAAGCATTGAATGTCTTTGAAAATAACCGCACGGAAATAACCTGAACGCTCTTTGAAAACTGCCCTACTTGTGCCATCCCCTAATCCTCAAGTGGAGAGAGAGAGAGAGAGAGAGAGAGAGAGAGAGAGAGAGAGAGAGAGAGATTCTCTCATGATAGTACAAACGTTTAATTCTTTTAAAAGTCTTTTAGATTTCGTACAGCAAGGAGGCTATTGAAGCAATATCACTGGAGAAAAAATATATATACTATCAAAGAGTGCACAAAAAAGACTTAAATTCACTGAAGTTTAAGTAAAATCAGTGAAACTATAAACAATCTAAGTACGTAAAAATAACTACATACACACACACACACATATATATAAATAGTATAGTAGTATAGTATATGTTACTAGTATATACATATATATAGAGTGTATATATATCATAATACTACATTCTAATATTTAATATAGAAAATATAACATATATAATAAATTATATAATATGATAGTTATATTATAATTATATTATTATATAATATATATATACTATATATATAGAAGAATATAGTATTAGTATCAGAAGGAATGACATGAGAATTTTTAATTAAATTTTGAAATTACATTTTTTGGATCAAAAAGGAGACCCCATCACAGTCATTTATGCTGGCATACGTGTACTTTCAATATAAATTGGATTGCACCCATGAAACCCAGAAAATAAAGTCATTCATTTTCTAAACTTACCGAACTGATACGAGCAACCAGTGTTGCCAACAGATAATGTACAAACCATAAAATTCAACGATTCAAAGACTACTTATGAGAAAACAAGAGTAAAGAATGCGGTGCAAAATTAATGGCCAAAAACTGAAACAAAAATGTAAACGGAGATTAAATTGATCTTTCCCTCGAATCAGCCTCTTATGTCTCCCCCCAACAAAAAAAATCCATGAAAAGGTGAAAAACGCGACTAGAGAAAAGAACTTCCATTAAAAAGAAACAGAATCATCGGTACACGTCAAAGCCCACTGGAAATTAGATGATGTTGTATACATAAATAGGTAAAAAAATTTGTGTTGTGCAAAATTTATATATATATATATATATATATATATATATATATATATATATATATATATATATATATATATATATATATTTGTGTGTGTGTGTGTGTGTGTATGTGTATGTGCAGGAGAATGATGATATTGACAATCTTTGTTCTCAAAACTCCATATTTTAGAAGAGAAGATGTACAAACAAAGTATAGCTCAATAGCCAGAGCTGAAAACACTTTAGTACAAATATCTCAGCAGAAAAATAGAAAACCTTTTGAATATTCCTAACCTCAGTAATAGCAAAATAATCCGCCCGGATTTTGAATGCGATTTTCGTCATGGACAATCGAACGTTATATTATCAGGATCAATACCTGGGATTGGACAGATCCAATGTGAAAGCTAAGTTATGGAATATTATATAAATAAAATGATTGAAAAGCCCGGAGGTATTTTTTGAACGAGGCTGAAATGGCGTTCAATTTTTTTTTTTTTTTGAAATGTTAACCTGATATGGTTGCCATGAATACGACTGGGGTATCAGATTATGTGTAATCCATTAACTCCTTTTCTTATTCACTTCCATAAGCAATATCGCTCTCAGATGTACTATGTATACATGAGTATGTGTGTTTCGTCCGTGGAATACATTCGTTAGAATCAGTTTACAAAGTTAATACGCCATACGACATCAGTGAGCATTATTGCTCACAGAAATTAATAAGAAAATGGAATAACCAATGTTTAACAATTTGCCAGTCTTTTTCGTGGCAAACATTTCTGGTTGGTATTTTTATTAAATAAAGTGCTATTACAGCTTCGCTCACAAAATGCCTTCGGGCTTTTTATTCATTTCTTTTATACTGTATATTTCATGGCACAGTTTTCAAATTGGATCTATCCAATCCCAGGTATTGATCCTGATAAAACAACGACGGATTATCAATTGGGAAAGATCAAAAGGATTTCCGGTTTTCTGCTGAGATATTTGTTCTAAAATTATATTAACTTTGGCAATGGAAAATGTATGTGGCTTTAGTAAGCCTTCACAACTTACGTTCCAGAAAGGATTGAGGGTAAACGTGTTATGTCCACTTAGAAATATAATTCATTAAGGTAATCAGAAGAATAATAAAATTACAGGAGCTCTCACTGGCTCCCTGGCGCTGTATCATTATTGACTATTATGTACAATATCAAGGACAAAAGTGCCACTGGGTTGCAAGCAAAACACTAACTCTAGTGAGTAGATATGGTGCATAAATCAACGATAGAACTCTTAAGACTAAACACATAAAGTGGAGCACTGTAAGCAAAGATTGCTCCCACTGAGATCTCGTTCATATTGTCCCGAGGAATGGCACTAGCAGTAAATGTCGAGTGGCACACAACGGGGAAGTCTACACGAATCTGCAAAGCAGGTGACGTTGTAACACGGGATAACAACAGAAAAGCTTAAGTAACTGATCAATGCTTAAATAGAAAAAACGCAAAAATACGACATATATCAAATATCTTAAATAAAATGCTAAAATTAGAAGTTTACTGTACGCACGACCAACACAGATCTCAGACTTTCACAATGAATTCATAAATATCTCCATTGCATAGTCAAAATCACTAGTCTCTCTGATGGAGACAGGATAATAAGATCATAGGAATAGGAGAATAATTGGAACAGGGAATGAGTGCGAGGAATAATAGGAGAAGGCCGACAATCGACTTCCAATTCAATTACCTTAGTCCGTGGACGAGGCGTGTGTAGAGTTCAGCCAAGGCGTCGTAAGAAGGACTTCGTTACTTGCAGTTCTTCACCAAGGAATAAATGGAAGAGAGCTCCACGTCAGGCACCACTTGGGTCTCAAGGTGACAGCTTCAAGGTGGGTGTCGGGGCAGCACGTCAAGCCTAAGTTCAGGTTCCAGACGATACAGTAAAAGTGTGAATTTGTCACTAGTGCTAGAGTGGAGTGCCTCGTCGTCAGACCCGGCGTGATACCGTTTGTAAGGCTCGGCCAAAATGCTTCACTGAATGGCTAGAGCGAAATGCGATTTGATAGGGCACACTGGCCCATGTATATACCCGGTTCGGGTGTCACCGGAGGTTGTATTGTCTGACATCTGTCAAAAAGGGGGCAACATCTCCCGGTCCTTTGGTCTCCACCGCTAATCCCGTAGCTACCTGAAAAGGTAATTGAAAGCCGGCAGAGAAGGGAACTGAAGGTCTGAGGCGATGCCAAAAGAAAGGACATGGGTGCGAGGTCAGGTCCAAAAGGAAGGACATGGGTGCGATGTCAGGTCAATGAGACTACACGTGTGAGATGGCGAAACCTAACGAATTTTAGGGGCCTAATCCATTCAAATGACTTTCATAAGATTGGGCTGGGAATCAGAGCGATGGTTTCGAGGGGGAAGGCCCCAAAAGTCTTTCACCATCCATACTCCAGACATCGGTAAAGCAAAAGGGGGACAAAAGGGGACAGACAATGAGTCAAAACCTCTCAAAAGTCACAACACTGCTTGTTGCTTGTATTCTATGCTTCCCAAAAGGAATTCCTCTCTTTTCAATGTTTCCTTTCACCACCCGCATGTTTCAAAAGAGGAAAAAGTAAAAGTGTCATGAGAACGCTTGTTACAATATATAAGAAATATTATATATAGAAAATATAGTATATAATATTAAATATATATATATATATAATATAATTATATATATATATATAATATATATATAAATATATATATATACACACACATACACACACACACACACACACACACACACACATATATATATATATATATATATATATATATATATATATATATATATATATATATATATATATATATATATATATATATATATATATATATATATATATATATATTATATATATATATGAACGCACACAGTATAATGAAATCTAAAGTTCATGAGGAAAATCTAACCATATATTCGTTGAAATCCATTAAACATATCAGATGAAGCTTGACTAAAACATTAGCTCGGTTGCCACGGGCAGGACAGAACTGCGAGCCAATGTGCATGCAATTGGATCAACTTTGTTTTAGAATATAACATGACAACAGAAAAGCGTTCAAATGGCCGGGACAGGTGAAAAAAAAATAAAATAAAACAAGAGAAAACGTCTTTGTCGGGTTTCCGTTACCTTTCTGGCAACATTTTCAGATGTCGCTAAACTGCGTCCCATTTTTTTTTTTTTTTAAGGAAGTTATTCACTAAAATGAAGTATTTTCACGCAACCTTTCTACATGACAATAGCTAGCAGAGACTTCGATAACAGTCGCTGTTATCTAAGAGTTAAGTATGAATCCTAACCATGACAGTTCGTGTGGTAAAATGTTTTTATTTTTTTTTATTTTTCATATACACGAAAATCAAAATCTTAAGGGGAGCATAAACCATTCTAATTTATTACGTTTATACCAGAATGTTTTAAGACGCAATGTGATTGAGCACTTTGCTTTTCATATTACTCTAGATAACGTTGTAATATTCATAACTGCTTCTATAATTATTTATCTGTAATTATAAATGAACAAACACTTACCCACGTTAATTTCCACGTTATTCACAATTCATACACTTGATCTTATAATTTCGACAGAATGTCGTAAAATATTTAAATTTCAAGGAAGGTAATTCATTTGCATGGGAAAAGGATTGTCACATTTGTAAACATTTTACCAGACCATAGCACTATTGAGCTTTGTCGCCCCTCCCCGTTGATACCTCTCAGGTGTAGATTTTGTCTTTAAAGGTGTGTACGATTGTCTGTATTGCTCCCCTAGCACATATTTTGGGATTTCTACCATTATTTATCAGTCATTTCAAAGCCAATGGCTTTGAAATGAAGTAGAAACCAATTGGAACCTATACCCAGTCACTTATGTTTTCACGTGTGGTGACGTACGTTAAATCACGTGTTAATGTGATTACAACCTCTCACTCTCTCTCTCACACACATAGGTAAAGGTATAGGTTCTGACCGGTTTATACTTTATTTCTTTATAATACAAGGTGCACTAAAGACCAAAAATCAATCTGTCGGAACGTAGTTCTCATCCGGAATCAAATCGGTTTTTTAGTTTTCGCTTGTTCCGTTCCTTCTTTCTATTTGGTCAGTGTTCTCTACCCGAAGAGAGAGTCGTAAGCATTATAATTGCTGGGGTGGATTTTGTGGTTTAATTCTTTCACTACTTCGAATTGGGTGAAAAACTATAGGTATGGCTCTGGAATCCTGGTCACTGTTTCTCGTTACCGGCGCGAATTGACGAGCCAAATAGTTTCCGGGATTTTTTTTTTCCAGAAAAAAAAAAAAACCGTCGATTTTGTGCGCGTTCTGACATCGACTGTCTGACATTTTTTATATAATTCCAATGAAATTTGCAGCTCTTGATTTGACGCTTGACAATTCTTTTGATAATACAGGCTATAGACATAACTTTGCGATAGTACAGTAGTAAATTTTGTTCAGTCTGAATCGTAAAAAGAAATTCTACTTCTTTGTTTTATGACTAACCAAAATTTCTTGCACTCCAATCTGGCATCACAGGAGACGTAAAAACCGTGACATATGCAATTTTATGACTAACCGAAATTTCTTTCACTCCAATCTGGCATCACAGGAGATGTAAAAACCGTGACATATGCAATTTTAACTTTTAATTTATGAATCACGTTCAAGGAATAAACAATATAACAACCGCATTTGTCAATTTCCCGACATGAAGTAATTGTCTGAATCAGCTTATAATTGAATAAATTTTTTTCGAGAAGTTCCCACAATGTTCAGTTTCAGTTTTGATTTAAACTTACGTGATACGCAGCTTGGAGACACCATATTCACCCATAAGGTGTTAGTCAATGTACCTACTATTAATCGCATGGCCAGGTCTCATGCGCGTGGTCCAGAACATCTGTTGCACAGCCAAAGATGTGCCTCCCAAAATTATGCGATGAATGGCATCCACGTGTTTCTCGGTGGGTGATATCCTTAGACATCCTTCCTGAGGATCACCTTTAATTAACGACGCTGTCGCTGTTCCACGTGAGACCACAACAAAATTTCAATGGCGAGACAGAAATGGGTCCCTTCAACGAGTTGAGTTTATCTGGATGAAACTCCTCATGAGATATGAACTCATTTTGCTGCAAGGTTTCTCTTCTAACATAAAGTTTTTACAAGGTTTCATCTGTAATTATGTATATCTACACGTGCATTATAAATTTTTAGGGGCATTTTCCCTCAGTCTTGTGTCTTACAGGCACTTTGAAGAGAACAAAAGCTTCCTAATAATAGTGAATCTTCACTCACTAGAATCCCATTAGGAGCGAGAAGAAAGCAGCCCACAAGGCCAATAAAAAGAATAAGATCGGCCATAACAATATCAAGCCAAACATTAGCGGTGGAAACTTATTTGCCAACAGCTCATACTAGTGGCTTTCTAGCCGTTGCAGTCTTCGGCTTTATTGTAAATTCTATTAGAAAGGCAGCAGCAAAGCAAAACATTAATCCAGCGATATTATCTGTTTCGGCGATGATGCGCCTCTCTCTCTCTCTCTCTCTCTCTCTCTCTCTCTCTCTCTCTCTCTCTCTCTCTCTCTCTCTCTCTCTCTCTCTCTCTCTCTCTCTCTCTCTCTCTGCAATAAAGGAGAAAGTGGGACCTCGAACACTGAACATTAAATTTTGTTCTCCTTACCTTACGATATAAGATTTGTATTTTCATAAACTAACCGACCTGAAAGCGAAGTCTAGCGAAAAGGATATCGATAGTGACCTGCTTAAATGGACTGCACAGATAAAATGCAATAATCATTCCTCAACTATTAAGCAATCTAATATTTGCGCTGTGAAGTAATAAGTGATTAGAGATAAAGATTCGACAGTTGACTTGTTTTGCATGTAAGTTCCGAATTGATTACTTTCCGAGAAATAAATTACCTGGGATGGTGACGAAATGAATTTATTTGAGGGCTTTAACGTAAAAATAATACTGGTCAGGTTCCAAAAAGACTGTAATATCTGATATTGACAACCTTGTGAGGAGGAATGCTCCTCAAGACAAGGTCACTGAAGGTCTTTCAGATCTCGTTAACCTTAGTACAGATTGTTTTATGTGTCCAGCGAATTGCTTCTCGTCACTTCTATATTGTGGACTTACTAGCCCTTACTTCTAGCCTCTACGATCTTATTAAAACATATAAAGAAATTAAAATTAATGGTAACAACAGTCATAATTGTACCTAAACACATTTAGGTTATGTAAAACCAATAAGCCAAAACTGTTTTCATCTTGTCTTTGCAAATATGTTTTCAAAGTAATCAAGTGAAGCCAAATATTGGAAAGCAATAGTGCTTACAACCTCCATGCAAACTTCTCTCGTGCAAACCACAAAATGGTAATAGGTCTCTGAGAATGGAATTATTGAAAATGGTTTCCAGTGAACTATTTTAATTATTATGCAAATTTAGTTTAAGACACTTAGGAAATTCAAGCTTCTTCAATAATCCTAATAGGACTTAGGAAATTTCTAATTGACTTGATCCTTAAAATAACACTTTTTTTTGTGTTTTGAGTATTAAAATTAGAAGGCGAAGTGTGGCCTTTGAGATCTGAGTGCGAAATAATATGAAGAACTTATGCGATAATAATAAAACTCATTTATTTATCATCTCCCGGATGTGTTTCGAGGGAAAAAGGCAAATGAAGACGTCATGTGAATGAAGAAATCAAACGAAACTTCGAAAGACGCTTCTAATTACCCTGGAGGCAAGTCATCTTGAAACACGTTCCCAGACGAAATTTCTTATGAAAAAACGTCCTTAAAATGCTCGTTGTAGATTAATCACTGACAAAAGATTCTTTTAATTGGAATTAATTGAGATAAATGTAACCCCCCAAAAAATATCACGATTCCTGAAAACTGTTTAATCATCTGCCTCATTGCGATTTCAAACCCAAATTTATATTGCTAATGCTTTTATGCCATAATACTGTTTAACCAAAAGTCCTTTGCATACTACATCAAAGATTCCTGTGCCGGTGATATGAGGAGGATGTTGAAAACCTCTTGGCTTACAAGTAAAAACGAAATTGAAATAGGAAATTTGGATGTGAGAACCATGAATCAAATATATATATGAGAGGACCAACAGGTAAAAAATGAATTCAAGAAAAATGGAGTATTCATCTTAGCTTCATCTGCAAAGGGACGATAGGAGAGAGATTGGATAGAGATATTGTGCTTATTCATTCTGGCAGAACTGATGACATTGAAAAGGAGTTAGTATTATTCAAAACTAATGGTAGAAATGGCTCTGAATGACAAGATATGTAAACAGTAGATTACTGCATGTAAAGTTTTCAAAATGTGTATTATAGCATGCCATGCAACAACGAATGAACTCACCGAAAGCAGATGAATTTGA
>NC_087210.1:20794188-20811688 GCF_015104395.2 Macrobrachium nipponense
TTTTTTTCGTACTAATGTCCGGACTGTATCAGTAATTCCACATTCGTAATCCATTAGTTGTTGACAGCCAGTCTACGATAATGAATTTTGTCTCAATTGATTAAGTACTTTTGACCTTGTGGGAAATGAAGGTTATTCTCAAAGCAAATGGTACCTGTTTTTTTTTTTGTTTTTTTGTTCATATGAACATGTATATCAAGCGATTTGTATGTTTGCTTCTTATTCGACACTGACTGAGCCGTCAAAAATATTCCAAATTACATCAGAGGGAATTTGATTTCCCATTGAAAAATATTTTCTGTTTGGGAATAAAATGGTACTTGGCTTGAAAACACCCATTCTAGAGTTAAATCGCCGAATTCACCTATAAATTTTAACAATATAATTATGAATAAAAGCTATTGAATAGTACATCAAAGGTGTATTTTGATAATGAATTTCACTGGGTGTCTGGTTTCCAAATTTGCTAATGGATAATTGTTCCACAACACTGGTAATGTCGTTTTGAACTTGAACTGTGAGCCGTATAGAAGTACATCAACAGGAAATAATATTATGCATGCAGGAGAAAAAAAAGAGAGAAAGAGGGAGGTAAATGAGCAAAACATAATCCATTCGAGAACGTGATGGTCAGGAAAGGCGGCGATCGCAGCAGTAGTTTTGTCTCAAAGAAAAATCTCACAAGAGCATGGATTCATAAATGCGCACTCAGAAGTTATAATAATATTATGAAGTTTGAATAGAAAATAGGCACTTTAAAAAACGAGATAATTAAAAACTAAATAGAAATGTTTGGCATTTACTCTCTGCGTATACTGTGTGTGCGTGTGTGTGTGTGGGTGCGTTCGCGCTCGCGCAACAATGCAAAAAATAAACAAGAGTTACACAGATGTGAATTAGTATAGGAATGGAATGGAATATAGAATTTAGGCCAAAGGCCAAGCACTGGGACCTTTGAGGCCATTCAGCGCTGAAAAGGAAATCGAGAGTGGAGTGACTTGAAAGGTGTACCAGAAGTTAGGAAGGGGTAGAAAGTAAGATGGAGGAGAGAGAATATGAATGGAGGTACAGTAAAAGGATTGAAATGGGTTGCAGCTAGGGGCCGAAAGGAAGTTGCAAAGAATCTAAAGTGATGCCTACAGTGATAGCTCTGCATTTAACACTGTCCAAAATTATTACAAAAATACCTGACATCTGGGGATTTAAATAAAAATAAAGATATTGGCCTATACTCATACATACATACATACAGGCACACACACACACACACAGAAAGTCTCCAGCGTAGCCAGTGTTGAAAGAAAAGTAGATTAGGTAACGTGCCACATCATACTTTTCCGTTGTCCTTTCGTTAAATTTCTAAGTCTTGAAAGACTTGCATTGTCACTTGACTACTTCTAGAATGGTGATCACTATAGGTACCAGATATTTCAAAATATCTTACATCATCACCGCATGGATATTTTGTGACCTTTTTGATAACATTTCCATGCCATATTCTACCCTCTTTGATACCACTCTGTAGCCGTCAGTAATCTCTTTGGATAAAAAAAAATCCCAATATTTTCAGCTTCCTCTCGCACTCACATAGCAACATGTAATAGAGTTTTGCTGAAAAATATATATTCGACAAAGTTTTGGCGATATTACATCTTATGCTTGCCAATTTCAACATTACAAAACACAGTAACAAATTTTAGATTATTTCCCATTGGAATTTAATAAAAAAATAATTAACATGTTTATTATTATTATTATTATTATTATTATTATTATTATTATTATTATTATTATTATTATTATTATTATTATTATTATTATTATTTATATTATTATTATTATTATTATTATTATGTAATCTTTCTGAAACTTCTCACTTGTTGAATAGTGTTCATTGTAAAGCCAATATTAATTTTGTACTTTTCATGTTTCTATGCTTTTGCACTGGTTTTACATCTTATCCAATATTAAAGCAATCACATGACTTTTACGGGATTTGTCATTCACAGGCACTAATAAAGAACTCCCTAGAAAATACTGATGGATGTATTTATCAAATTCCGTAAGTTCTGAGTCATTCCAAATCACAGTCACTAATGGACATATTGAGATTTAATGGTAACAGAATTAAGTTCTGACTGAAAATATCTGTTATTGCATCGTGGTACAATACTAACTATATAGAATCGTTGGGGGTTGTTTAATTATTTATGCTCTTGCCCTTCATAGGCAGTATTACTCAATTAAGAAAATAACCGAAGAGTCTCTATGTAATTATGCAGATGCTGCCTGCCTCCTTTGGATGAAATCGGACTCTTACAAAATGATGGTTGTGGTCGTTAGTTGTCGATCGTCTCCGGCAATAATTATTTGAAAAAGCATATAATATCAGAAAAATGGCAAAGGGAAGGGAATTTTAGATTTATAGATTTATTTGTGCAATAAATATTAATTTTTTTACGTATTACACCAGACTCCTTGCAACATTAAATAAGATCGGTCACTTCGATGAAGAGAAATATATATTAACTTGCACTTACAGAACGTTCAGTTAACCAATAATAGGAGAGCGAGTTTCCCCCCATCAAAAAGAAGGGAGAGGGTCGAGGTTCCTCTAGGTTTGAATGTCCGATGTTATTCCAAAATGCCAATATTCTGTTTTGCCTGGCATCTTCTTTTTATCACAAATATGAAAATATGAGTGGAGAAAGATTCTCATTTCAGTGTATATATATATATATATATATATATATATATATATATATATATATATATATATATATTATATATATATATATATATATATATATATGTAAGTAGAACTAACCATCAGCACATGAAGACTATAAACTGCGGTTGGTGATAAACGGTTACAGTTAGAAGATAAACAAAACTTCAAATGAAAATGAGAACAGCTTATTTGGCGCTAGAAGAGCATAAAACCATTTAAAATAACTTTATGACATAAACAAGTAGCATTCAAAACACGAGAGAGAGGAGAGAGAGAGAGAGAGACTTTCATAGGAAAATGACAAATAAAAGAACATCTTAAATGAGGCAGAAGACTGTGATAACCGGATTCGTTTTAGAATTCAAGGTCTGAAAATTAAGAAGTCTAAACAAAAACGTTCAACTTATCTATTTTTTTTTTTTTTAAGGTTTGTATTCCAGTATCTTCTTTACAGGCTGAGACCAGCAACCCTTCCCTAAAGACTCAGTGTCCGTGACCTGCATTTCGAGTCAAAGGATATTCCCGTGAGAACTTCACATTGGCGAAGAAGGGAAAATTCGGTTATCAAAACCATACAAGACGGAAGAGTGTGAGTTGGCTAACAAAACAAGTGAGAGAGAAAGTCAATATTTAGGTTTCCAGAGAGAGAGAGAGAGAGAGAGAGAGAGAGAGAGAGACCCTCCAGTAACAAATAATCATAAAAGTATAACAAAAATAAAAATATTTTATAAAAACATATGAAAGCATAATTATAAGTTACACTATAAGTTTTGTGATGGAAAATAAAAAGGAATTAGATAAGAAAAATGTGAGACGTTAGAACCACTTCTAGTTCGTTATCAATCAGCTTTATATTCCTTTTCCATTTTTTCTGTGTTAAAAAATCTTCGCTCGAAATCTTGTCTATTTTTCCGTTCCAGTGCTGGTAACCGAATTTCAGCATTCCATAGTTGTCCAATTTCACTGCCATTTTCGAGCCATTTTAGTTACTAACAGGAAAATTCACTCAAGTAATTGAGCAATTAAAAAACTCTCCCTTTCTTGCAACTGAAAGAATTTTGGGGTTGGAATAACTATCGCGAAACTTTTTGGTCCAAATGGAATAAACATCCTTCTTAGTAAATATTAATAATTTAGACACATGGAAATGTATTTAAATGTAGCGTAAAGAATATCAATCTATATTTTAATAAATATGAATGGATCCTCCCTGTTTGCCCGCCCTGGGTGTTGGCAGGGTAGGTCAGGGGATCTGGGGGGTAGGGGGGTAGGGGAGACAAGACGGGCAGCGCCGGGTCCCAGCGCAGCGTAGCGCACGACATCAAGCTCGTCAGGAAATGACAGAAACGACAATACTGAGAAATACTATTAAAGCAGGAAAATTTAGGTAAAAGCTTGGCATTTATTTTTATTGCCTACCTATTCTATACAAGAAAGAACCTCGTCAACTAAAATATACACGAGGAAGATCATTTGCCCATGAAATTAACCGTCGAAGTAAAACCAACTACTGCAGGATTTGTTTTGCATTTTTTTTGTTATTTGCATACTATATTTCACCTGATATATTAAGAGAAATAAAAAATCATCAGTTTAATATATATATATATATAATATATATATATATATATATATATATATATATATATATATATATATAGAAGAGGAAGCCATATGTCTCAGTTGATCTAGCAAGCTTTCATCAGGAAGCTTCGTAATAGATATTAACAAAAACTAAAAGCAGGATTCAGATGCTGTTCCATGCTTAAATTTTAGGCAGCTAAACAACACAAATGGTTAAAAAAGTATATACGTAGTCAAACGATCCAAAAGGTATTGATAAAATAATTTTATACCTAAAAATAAATTATCCCTTCTCTCTCTCTCTCTCTCTCTCTCTCTCTCTCTCTCTCTCTCTCTCTCATTTGTGTGCGTGTGTAAAATAAAACATTCAAGCGTTATGGTAACAGAAAAGAGAATAACAATGAAATAACATAAAAACATTTTGAACTAACATAAGGACAATTCTCCTGTAAATGGGACCATGACCGTCTAGGTAACTGGGTTGTGCTTGTCTCTTATAGGGGATAACGAGGGCGTAGAGGGCATAACTTCAGGCCTTCCGCTTGCAATGACCATCTGCAATGAACCCTTCGGACAGATGACTACGATCGACCAAAGAAGTAAAGATGAGACAGTGGTTAGGTGGAATTGAACTGGTAAATGCACAGACATTTAGGGATACAAGTGTAGAAAATAAGGTCAATAAAGAACAAGGGGAAAATGATTTTTAGGTTGGATTCCGAACGAAATATAACATTCAGGTAAACTTCAATGATTGTGAAAATGGGGTTGACTGTATTATTATTTTTCATAAAATCTATGACTCGAGATTAAAAAGAACTGGATTTCCTTCCATACGAGCTAATTGTAAGATAAGGAGTAAATTTAAATTTATATGGAAGTATAAAAATGAAATATACAGATATTTGACTTGTGCACGTTTCCATAAAAAACAGGGGAAATCTATAGAAGGTCGTGGATGGTAATGTTTAACAATAATGGTTCACTGCTGAAATAAAATAGTTCAATTTTACGTTTAATGGTAAGATAACACAACTCTAATTGCCTTGGGGAGAGGCATTACAATGAGAACTCGACATTACAATCAAAACAGAGGGAAAAAGAGGGTAAATTGAAAACAATTCCAGTTAAAACAAAAACTCGGCACATTTTAGCTGCAGGGTTTACGATGTCTTTAAAACTTAATGTGGCAAAATCTTATACTTCGGAAGATATTAGTTATAGAAGACACAGAAGGAAAACAATGCATGATTATAAGCTAGAATTTAAGAAACACTCGGGGCAGTTTTGTCTCTGGGTGACCCAAGAGTGAGTTGCCCTTCGGTTCTCTGCGAGTCTATTCGAAAATACCCTCACAACCCTCTTTTTCAAGGTTGTCACCTCATGCAATCAGCTGCCTGTTAGGAATGTAAGTTAATGCAAAGTTTAACAGAGGCATAATACAACTTAAACTAAGAATCGCTGCTTCTTGAGGGTAAGGAAAACCGAAAACTCACTGAAAAATAAATTAAAAATGTTTAGTATATATATATATATATATATATATATATATATATATATATTTATATATATATATATATATTATATATATATATATTATATATATATATATATATATATATATATATATATATATAAATAAATGAATACCACTGGAAATTGACAGGCAGAAGTTTAGTACCAAGCACTTTCACCTGGATAAACATCACATGAAGCGCTTGGTACTGAACTTCTGCCTGTCATTTTCCTGTGGTATTCGCTTATACAATATAAAATATATATATATATATATATATATATATATATATATATATATATATATATATATATATATATATATATATATATATATCCCTTGTTTCTCCTCATTTTAAAACATAGGAAAATTGTAGCCTACTACTGCTGACTGCGGGAAACAAGGTCATTGCAGTTTTGCTTGCATTTACTAATTCCATCGTAAAACGTAAAACGATGAAATTCTCTCTCCGTGAATAAATTATGGTCTTTTCCAGCAGGAAGAATTCAGTGATTCCTAAAGGCTTCCTTCCAACTTTGCGTGTAAATTTGTGTGAATCAGAAAAACTATGAGATCTGAGATTCATGGCGCCGATTGTCCCAACTAACAGCAAATTATTTCTCGCTCCTCTGTTGTGAGCCTCTCAAAAGTGCTTGCCACGACCGATAAGGCTACAGTAAATTGAAATGCCACTCTTGAACAGGCTCAAGTAAATTTCACGATATACAAATGTCATTTCAATGTGGCCGACCCTGCAAATGAAGAGAGGGGCTTTGTCAAAGTAATACGTTGTCTCACAGTTTTCATACATACATGTGTGTTTATATGTACATAATCATACTAGTTTGGTTGATCTTCGTATCATCATCTCTCTACAATTCATGGAGCATAACTGCACACACATACACACACAATTATATATTACTTATGTATATATATATATATATATATATATATATATATATAATATATATATATATATATATATATAATATGCAGTGTACAATTCTGACTTTAGCTTTTATGATAACTTAAAAACTTCTCTCCCGTGTTGCCCCGAATCAGCTGAATATTCTGTATACTCTACAGTTTCGAAAGAAGTGTACTACGAGGCCCGAGTCAACAGCGGTTAGTGTTTAATTCTGACTTCATTGGCCATTAACGTAGGGCGTGCTTCTTATCCTGTTGCTTGTTTGTCCTTCCACATAAACAAGCTTGTCACCTCTTCAGAATTGTTAGAATTGAACGTAGTTAGAGTATGTCCTTCAGGAAGGCCAAGATTCATCACTATGTCTATTATCCGAAACAAGCTGCCCACAGTTGATAGTATGGAAATGAAAACAACGAAATGCCTGATGAATAGAGACCAAGTAAGATGTCGAAGTTGAACAGATGGTATTGTCTTATTTCTTTATAAATTCTTATTATGAAGTAGGTCTTGATACAATAAGAAAGGCTATCAGTAATGAAATTAAGACGAAATGTGCACAAAGCAATAACAGGAGATTGCAGGTAAAGTCATACACTAAGAGTACAACCCTCCACGCAAACTTTAAATATTGCTCATACAGTTCATCTGGGGATCTTACTTAGAACAACTTTCCATTTAGTTCCCGCTCTCTCAAGATGCGCTGAGCGCATATCAGAGCCTACAAATGTAATGATTAACATAACATTTAGGGCGCAACAGTGCCATTACGCACAACAATAATTAAACAATAACGGGAAAAACGAATGAAAAGAACCAGAAGCCATTATAGGGACGACTCTTCCGTGAAATGAACCATGAACGGCGAGGTAATTTGGTTGTTTCCCATTTTAGGGGGAAAAACGTAGCCTCCGAGGTCTTAACTTTCAGGGCTTCCAGTTGCAATGACCATCAGCTTGTGCATATTGGCATAAAGGTTGCGGCTGGGTGACCATAAAAGGGTGAAGGTATAAAGATGAAATAATGGGAAGGCGAAATTGAAAGGTATTAGAGGAAAAACGGATAGATGAAAGACCGGCACATTCCAGAAATATAGAACGGCTGGAAAAGTACTGTAAAGTGGAATTCGGAACTTTTATTAGTGAAATTATAAAAATGAATAATGTGATTGATGATGATGAAAGCGTTGTTATTATTATTACTATTAAATTCGACTCTCGAATTCTTAATGGATTCTTACCAGGGTGATGAATATGAAAGCGAAAAGGACCCACAACGATATTCACCTCATAAAACTAGAAAAGTGAACTGGTCTTTTAACCTTTAATAGAAAAACATTGATAAAACTGGGATTACGCTGAATGACACCTCTGTCTTTGGAACTCCGTATACAGAAAATAAAATCAATAGGCCCCAAATGGCAATTAAAAATGAAATTGTACCAACAGAAAATGAGTTCAAAATCTCTAAGTTGTATATAAACTCCCAAAGATCCATATACTAGTTACTATAAGGTGTCCTCCCATATGTCATACACATATCCAACAGGAAAATTGAACAATCCCTCACATGAAGAATAGAAATTCTTACTAAAAGTAAATGTTCCTTAAACAATACCTTTGGATTTTCTTATACAAATACGATATCAGTAGCTACTTATTTCTTCTGGAATAGTTTTGATATGCTGTCTTTGTATACCAATATTTCGGCGAGATAAACTATTAAAATCATTGCAAAACAGAAATCTGAAAACAATACCAGCTACCAAGGTATGGGAAAAACTTGCTTAGGAACTTCATAACCTGATTACCTTTTCCAGAAGCCCCAGGTATTTTAATCCAATGGATGAGTTAAACGAGTTAATCTAAAAATCTATAACAGGCAAACTTCATGGCTTTAATGTTATAATGTGTTTGATATGATGAAAATATGTCTTTAAAGATGCGTTTATGATATTAATGTTAACTACAATTCTTAAAATTCATTCATAACTTGAAATAGATATAAAGAAAAAATCTGTCACATCAAAATGCAAAAATTATTGAATAAAAATGAAAAAAAGTTAATTTGTTCATGGATTACTTAATCCTTTACAGGATAAACAATGCTGCCTTACCCCTTGTTAATATCTAAAGACATTGAACGATTAATTATGGAGAGTCTCCAATTTCAACATAAACCTCACTAATACCCAATAGGCAGCGAAGGTGGAGGTACCCGCATCTAGAGACTGCCCCACAAATGGTTTTATTACAGCAGATGTGTCTTTAAGGGGAAAACTTTTTGATGCAATGCAATTTTACCAATGACTATGGATTTTTTTTTTTTATAGATCATGCAGTTTCTAGGAAGAAAAAAAAATGAAATACAGGGAGTGTGTTTTTTCTTGTAACCGGAAGCAAATTTGAATGAATTCTCTGTTATTTATCCACCACCTATATATATATACTATATATATATATATATATATATATATCTATTATATTATTAATATATATATATATATTATGATATATATATTATATAAATAAATATAAATTATATATATTAATAGATAGATATATATATATATATATTATATAATATGTTATTATTATACTAGTTCTTGAAGAGTCAGTTCTACGGTTAAATGTGAAACAAAGCATTGACGAACTGATAACATATATATATATATATATATATATATATATATATATAATATATATATATATATATAATATAATATATGTTATTATACTATTTCTTGAAGAGTCAGTTCTACGGTTAAATGTGAAACAAAGCATTAGAACTGAAAAAAAATAATATGACATATATATACTATATATATCTATAAGTATAGTATATATATAGATATATATATTTATATATAAATATATATATATACATACATAATATATATTATATATATATATATATATATATATATATATATTATATATATAATATATTATTATCTATATATATATATGTATATATATATATATATATATATATATATATATATATATGTATATATATATATATATATATATATATATATATAAGATATATATATATATGTATATATATATATGATAGATATATATATATATATATATATATATATATATATATATATAATATTTTTTTTTTCAGTTCTAATGTTTTATTTCACATTTAACCGTAGAACTGACCTCTTCCAAGAACTAGTATAATAACATATTTGTTCTTAACATTTATAGTAAAATTCCCAGTGCACGACAAACTTTAGCTAACCGAGTGAATCCAGTGAATTAAACCGGAGGACATCTTAAAATAAATTCTTTGGCTTACTGTTATCAAAATATAATTGACTAATAATTATTAATGTATGCTTAATACTCTCAGAAAAGGAATCTTAGTCTTGAAATAAAAAAATTTGTAAAAAACGTCTCATTAAATATTAATCAAAGAAGAAAAAAAAAAAAAACAAAACTTTTGTTTCTTTGACTCCTCATTAAGTAAGGACAAACTTTTCTGAGGGTCTTATTTTACTTTAGTCGAGTGACAATAAATTTTTGAGAATCCTGATAATAATGTTTACATTTTTTCACGTTATTTAACCCGTTAATTAACTCGGAATTGAGCTCCGTGCTCAGAGCCTACTTAGATAAACAATACACATAATTTAACGTTCCAAAGTTGCCATTGAAAGGATTCAAATACATATAAACTTTTAGCCCAATTTCTCTCTCTCTCTCTCTCTTCTCTCTCTCTCTCTCTCTCTCTCTCTCTCTCTCTCGCTGTTTACCTGAGAAAATGGAAGAATGCATTCTAATGGAACCTATTAATTAAGGTAATTACATGAGAAGACATTCTGGGGGTTACAGTATCATTACGAAAACAATTAAGTATTATTACGCATAGCAGTAAAAAAAAAAAAAAATAAAATAACCTTAAACATGATAAAACGCGAATTATTCATATCAATCACTTTCTCTGATCTTAAAAGGCAAAATAAAGTCCGCATGTATATTGCTATATACAAGAAGCTTCATCAACTTGAGCAGGTAGCCTCCTCAGGCGTAGGAGGCCAACTGATCACAATGGCGAAAGGTTTCCAGATATAGCAATATACATGCATACTACTGCGGACTTTGATTTTTAAAAAAAGTTAATACTATAAGGCCGACTCACCTACGAAAGTAACCATGACTGGCGAGGTAACAAGGCTGTGTTTGTTTGTCACTTTTAACGAGGCTGAGGCGGCTGTCAGTGTCATAACTTGTGGTTTTAATTGCAATGACCAGTTCCTCGCCCATAATGCAATAAAGGTTGTGGAATTGATGACCATAAAAGGGGCAAGGGTCAAGGAGGAAATGTTAGGTGAAATTCAGTTTGAAATTAAGCAAATATGTTGAAAGAATAAAAGGCCTGGTTTGGCGTCAATACAGAAAGATAGAGAAATTACTGGAAGGTAGAAGTCTGGACTATTACTGGATGGATAGAACGTAAACATGAATATTCTCAATTTTGAACTAGCTTCGATGGTTCTTTTTGTAAGCAAGCTTCAAATGCATATATTCATATGTAAAATTGAAAATAGGAGCAAAAGACGAAAACAGAAAAGCTCAAAGTAAAAGAAGGGTAGACTTTGAAGTAAGTTAAAATAAGAAATATATCTTCACATGCTGTATATGGGAGTGAAAATAAAACTTTAGAATGTTTCAATTGAAATAGCTAAAATTATATAAATATTTATAGAACTAATAAAAAAAAGGATGCACAGCCTGGCTTTGAGAACTCTGGATCAGCGCAGAACAAAGCACAACCTATTTTCACTAAAAAAGGACAAATGAAGAACAATGAAAGACTACAATGAGAGACTTCGATACCGAATCGAGGCTATGTCCATTAGCCTTCGTTTGTAAATTAGATATGACAACAGAGGTTTCATGAGATTTGAACAGAAAGTCACGGAGAAGTCGAAGAAACGACAGAAAACTAAAAAAAACAAACAGAAAAAAAAGGAAAACATGCCCCCCAGAAAGGAAGAACAATTGTGTGAGAATTCACTTATATATTTAGCTTCATTCTAAGATTTGAACTGTGGAGAAAAAAATCAAGCAAAATTTGCTTAAATAGAAAATGCTTTCACATTTCATATTCTAATGAGGAAAGATTTGCTCATAATCTCTCATCTCTCTCTCTCTCCTCTCTCTCTCTCTCTCTCTCTCTCTCTCTCTCTCTCCAGAAACACGCACATGAGAGCATGCGATATAAAAATTGAAAACTTTAATACTTGAGGTCGCATTCTTTGCAAGAAAATACCTTTACGAATACTAAGAAAGCAATCATCATAAATATAAAGAAAACGGAACGCTTTCATAGCAGGGTTTTCCCAAAGCAAGCGCCAGCAGAACCCAACCACCAGACGTCACGGTTATTAAAGGGAGCATGATACTGTTGCATTGCTTCGACGTTATTGCTATTATTATCACTAGTGAAAAACAGTCTTGACTGTGATGGGTTTTGTTTAAGGTTTTTTTCCTTTTTATTATCTTATACTTATAACGGCGTTATAGTTCTTATCCAAACATAATGACTTTTTTTTTTCACGGACAAAACAAATGTCAGATGGTTGTCTTAATATCTTTCATTACTATATTCCACAAAAACAATCTCCCTTATAAGGAGAGCCCTAAATAATAAACCTTTCTTTTGTTCAATATAAAAAGCGATATAACGTTACTAAATTGTGAACAAGAATTTACCTACCTATTAGTATGAAAAGGTACGACAAATAAAAAAAATACAAAAAGAAAAAAAAAAAATTATAGAATTAGTTTTAATCGATCAAAAAAAGTTATAACCGAAAGCTCTTAAGAACGGTTTAAAGCAAATCTAAAATAAAAAAAACAAAATCCTGTTTATCATATATTTTGAGAGGCTGAAAACACAAAAGTACACGTTATAAATCTATATTGCGTTTATCTAATAATGCCCCTCATCCTACAGTTTTTTTCAATTTCCATGACTATTTCTTTTGTTATGATTCAGTGTATGGGAAGGTTCAATAACCGACTTTAGTAGTTCATTGAGTCGGGTAAAATATTTTAATATTATCGTTGTAGTACTACAAAAAAATAATAGGTGATTCATTACACACCTAATTACTCTAAGATCAAGTTTGCTACAAAAACAAAAAAAAAAAGAAAGAAAAGAAAAGAAAAAAGCTTTCTCCTCGCCTCCATCAGAAGGAAATTACGTCTAAGCCAGTAAGGAGCCATTAACTTAACCTGAAAAGGATCAATCACCATTAAAGCTTCTTTGGCTCCAGTCGACCTGAGAGAGCTCAGTCCACGAGTAAGAAAAATTGAAAGACACGAAGAATATAGTGTGAGGAAGTAGAAGGACCGGGCAAAAAAGTAAAGTTTGATTCAATTCGAAATAACCGACCATAATAAAAACAAGTAATACAGCGTATAATGCTGTTGACACCTATGGCTAACTCTAATCTTAGATAAAATGAAAAACGACTAAGGCTAGAGGGCTGCAATTTGATTTTTTTTTACGATAGGAGGGTGGATGATCAACATCCCATTTTGCAGCCCTCTATCCTCAGTACTTTTTAATTAAGATCTGAGGGGGGGGGCGGGCGGGGACAGCAAAAAGAAAGAAATTTCAAACTCAGAGTAACGCAGCCAGGAGCACCTGAGAACTGAAAAAAAAAAAAAAAACTATTTTGCTATTTTTCATTTCTGTTTCAAATCAAATGTTGTTTATTAATCTGCTTCATTCCATGCTGAGTTACTCAGGCAACAACAAACCAAGTAAATCAAGTAAGTATATAAAAATGAATGGTGCAATTACTAACATTGCAAGGAATAGAGAGAGAGAGAGAGAGAGATAGAGTGGGTTGTGGGCTGGGGGGGGGGGGCGGTTGTTGGGGGGGCGGGGGGGGGGGGGGGGGGGGGGGGGGGGGGGGGGGGGGGGGGGGGGGTTGTTTATAAGTACTAAGCAAATATCAAACTATACACAAAGATCAGGAGATAAATTTTGTATGTTTTAAGAAATATTGTTGTATAGTACTGTTAATGCAGGTGGAATGAATGAAGATGAAGTGAGAAATGTAAAACAATACATTAATAAAGCAATGGGTAGCAGCCTGCAAGCTTTGTGAAAGAAGCTTTTAGGGAGAAAATGAAAGGTGAGGCCTGGTTAGGAGAGGAAGTCTGTGGCTAAATGGTATTTGATGTTGTTCACAGTGGGATTAGTCCATTGTTTGTGTCGAAATAAATAAAAAATGGAAGGGGATACTGTATCAATATGAGCAAGGAGATAACCAGTGAGAGCGAATAAAAAACGTTTGTGAAAATACAGTTATGTAAGCATTCCTATATCTGGAAATACAAGAAGATAATGATTTTATCTCCTATTTCTTAGAAACCCAGCCCCACACCTTACGTTACAGGACACGTAGTCTAACAGTCCCTTTTACCAGGTAAGTCCCACTTCGCCATAGTAACCTAACATCCCAACTTCTCCGCTCTTTTTTCCAAACG
This sequence comes from Macrobrachium nipponense, assembly GCF_015104395.2. Lineage (NCBI taxonomy): Eukaryota > Metazoa > Arthropoda > Malacostraca > Decapoda > Palaemonidae > Macrobrachium > Macrobrachium nipponense. The sequence continues at coordinate 20,808,471 of NC_087210.1, forward strand.
CTTATCACCAAAAGCCTTGAATCCAGAGAGGACATGCACGAAGAAGCCCCTTTATTACATGGTAGCATTGGAACTCAACATCTTAGTAAATGGTCATTTAATCCCTGGAAGTGCAAGTGGGTTGGAATCATATCACCGAAAGAGTGAACTCGTGTCTAAAATCCTGTCTGGATTTAGGACTTGTAATGGACAGCACATCTGATATGTGTAAGAAAATCGACAATCAGAGAGGTCCTTGGGGAATTACACGCACTCACACACACATATGTATGTATAAACATATGTATGGATGAGATGTGTGTATCACGACCTTTATTTTTAACGGTTAATCTTACTAACAACGGGAACAATTAACTTGCTTTAAGGCTTTCATCAAAACTGTAGTTCACAGGGCCACAGTTCAACCTAGAAAACGTAACTCAACCGACCACAGTAATGTTTCTCTTTATGTAAAACCATTTTTCTTGGCGTCAAAATCTCTTTGCTGTATTCTTACAGTTGAATTGCTCTAATTTATTGCAGAGGAAATAAACTGCTTGTTCTTGACCTAAACGTAAAATATATTCTAAAAAATAAAGTGCCAGATATATAAATGTTTTTAACATAATGTGCAACTTCGATAAAATGCCTATCCGTAGATAATTGCATATAAATTAATGCCAGACACGTCAGCCATTGCACTGATTCATTACGAACTAAATTTCCTACAATGAAATAAAAAGACACAATTGATAAAACAGCAACATAACAGTGCACTTTCTCTTAAATACAGACAACTGAACTTCTCTCAAGAAAATAGTCCGCATGTTCTTTAACAAGCCAGAGTTGCAGAGCGTAGATGCATTGCAAAATAAAATTCAGAGAAATATAAGACCTATCCATTTTCTGAGACAGCGAGCAACAAGATTGCAAGAAATCATGAAAACGTCAGTCTGAGAAAGCAGAGGCCATCATTTATGATTGCATTCTCTCTCTCCCACTCTAGATATGTTTCGGTGCATGCAAGATATAAACTTCATATAAGAAAATTTCACGTTATGCTGTCGTAAACCAAGCATTTCGAAAGTTTAATCATAAAACATAATCGATATGTACTCAACTTCACTAATTCGACATCAAAGTCTAGTTTGAATGTATCTATTTTATTCCATACCGATCATTTCATATTGAACGCCTCGCTGGGCTTTGTAGTATTTGTGTTGCTATCTATTTGATGGTGTTCGTGATGTGATCTAACTAAAAAAAAAGAAAAATGCTCTCTCAGAATAAAGTTGTATCTTTTATACAACGGGGGGAGAGAGAGAGAGAGAGAGAGAGAGAGAGGAGGAGAGAGAGAGAGAGAGAGAGAGAGAGAGAGAATGTTTACTAAGACTATTATAATTTTATTATTGCATTTATATCTTTTATTTTGTGCGATCCATGAAAATAAGATGGATTCAAGGATGAAATACGAGACCCTCCCAGAGGAGCTACATGCCTTCAGCAGAAGGACTACAACAGGATGACGAAGGTGAAAGGCCAATATTTATATTGTAATTTAATGCGACTGTGACTGAAGTACGTTGCCTTGCCTGGATACTGCTGACCAAAGATGGGCAACGGCTTGGGACACTGTGGGGCACTATGGTCCAAGATAGAGGAATGAAATGTGTTTATGAACCCACTTGGCGAGGAAAATAACACATTAAGTGTACATCAACTTCTTTACATGATGCTACTGGCAATCAAGCTTTTACTCCAATTGGGTGCTGAGAAAACAGTACAGTAACGTTCTGCGTGGTAGCACACAAGGGGACGAACTGAAAACAATAATCTAAAGGAATTGAAATATAATCATTTATGGTTAAGGGCAAACGCTGGGACATATGAGGTCATTCAGCTTTTATAATGTTGAAACAATCTCCAGGAGATGAAGGTAAGATGGAAGAAGCAGAATATGATTATAAGTACAGTAAAAGGAAGGGAAAATCTACAGCTAGGGGCCAAAGGGACGCTGCAAAGAACCTTCAGTGATGCACACGGGGAGGAAAGTCAAAGACTACTTGTTTAGGGGAGGTTGAGAAGGCCAGAGCTAGGGAAGGGGTCATGATCTATTTCCAGGAAAACCATAAGAAGGGTGGAAGGGTCTGACGGTTTTTATGTCAGTGTGGTTCAGGGTTAAGGTGTCATAAGATAACTGGATAATATATATGCTGCATTTTATCAGTATTACACAATAAAAAGTAAAAGGGTTAGAAACTGTGCTAAAGTGACTTGGAACACTCCACTTCTCCTCTCTTATATTATTTAGGTAGGTCATGCATTGCTGGCCAGTTTCTATGCTGCTGTTCTATGTGTGACCCTATAACCAGTTATCTCTTGGGTTGGACAATATCCTATGTACATATGATATAATATATATATATAGATATATATATATATATATGATATATATATATATACATACATACATACATATATATATATATATACATACATACATATATATATATATATATATATATATATATATATATACATACATACATACATACATATGATATATATATATATATATATATATATATAATATATATATAAGCATCTATCTATCTATCTGTCTATTCATTCACACACACACATACATATATATAGTAACCGACCCGAGTTTTTAGTAATCCTTTATTAATGTTATCTCCTTTAGTGGATACTCGAGTATTAATGCAAGTGGATGACTTGAGGCTGCTTCCTGTGAAGGGCTTTTTGAGCTGAAAGTTTTTTGGTGGAGTGCCACAGGCGCTTCATTCTTCGTGTTTATCTTAGCTATAAAACCATATCTTAATTACATGTAAATTACAGAAACGGTTGATAAATCATGATCAACATGTATGTCCCAAAGAACACAATCGCAAACTATTATGCCGATGTAAGCAGGTCAAAAATCAGACACAAGCCGTATATTGCAGCGCAAATTAGAAGCCCATATTTATGGCTCGCACAGGGAGTTGATGAAATACCGAAATCAACTCGTTTGACGACACTGACCATAACAAATTGCTTCTTTTTGTGGAGAGAAATATTACGGTGTTGGGTCTCATTTGATTTGTGTCCTGTCCACTATTAGCTTTTCAATAAAACTTCTCCATGGTTATTTTGTATACTTCTTTACTCGTTATATAATTCATCTGCTACATGTACCTACTTCTATCATTTTTTTTTTTCATAATTAATCGTACTTA
>NC_087210.1:20816688-20844188 GCF_015104395.2 Macrobrachium nipponense
ACTGAGAGCAATATCATCCTCATTACTGAACTGTGTTATCTGACTTGTTACAGAGTCATCTGATTTGTCAACTTTGATACTCTGTTCGCTGTCTTCCAGTCTCCTTCACATTTTTCTTTCAACCCTTTGTATTTTTCAAAAGCCTGTGTACAGAGGATTTTAATAAAAATTCAATCTTGACTTTTGGCAGTATACGTGTATGTATGTATATATTATATATATATATATATATATATATATAATATATATATATATATATATATATATATAATATTATATATATATATATATATATATATATATATATATATATATATAATATATATTATATATTATTATATATATATATATATATATATTTTTTGCATCAGAATATCACCCCCTTATTGACCCTTTCTCTTTCTGGAATAAATATTGGGTATTGCTTTAATGAAATATTTATGGAAAAAAGATACTGGCCAAGGAGTCAATTGTTTTCAGCTCCTCTCCAGTTTGGATCCAGGAGAGCTTAATAATGATAATTCACTGGAGAGAGAGAGAGAGAGAGAGAGAAGAGGGAGAGAGAGAGGAGAGAGAGAGAGAGAGAGAGGCCATTAGCAACTATTGCATTAATGAGCAAGACCTAATGGTTCATTAAGACTGTGCAGGAGAATTACTGTTGATGAACCTAATACTACATCCAGTTTATGTTTTAGTGCTGTTCAGTGTGTCGGTACTTGCTTTTCTAAGCACATTATTACGTATTTAACACATTTGTATTTCAATCCATAAAAATCTGCAGATCATGGACGGAAGTATAAGTTTACGTTACCAAATACTTTAATCATTCTCTGTGAAACCCTGTTTTATTTAGTATTATAACATATATCCCCCTTTTTTTGGCTATTATTCAATAGGAGACACAAGTACTGAATTTTAAAATGAAAGTTTAAATTGTACCACAGTATTTCAGCTGTGTTGTAAATAAAGGAATACATTCCTGGGACGTTCTGTTGAAGTTTGGCTTCGCAAAGTTTAATGGAACGCTTCCGGAGCTCAACGAAAAATAGCGAGGTTAGTCCCACATGTAGCTTTTTGTAAATGTTTATGGCATGTTGTGTGAGGGCAATCTGTTCATACTACCTGAATCTGCACGCACACACACAGACCACAGACACAAAAAAAAACACACAACACACACACACATATATATGTATATGTAATAGTAGTATATATATATATATATATATATATATATATTATATATATATATATATATATAATATATATATATATTATATATATATATATATAAATAATATAATATATATATATATATATATATAATATATATATATATATATATATATATATATATATATATAATAATAAAGGTTTTTGCCACGAAGGAAAAAATGAAAAGCGATATTAAGCCTACTTGGTCTGTTTTTCCTCCGCAAGATCAGTTGTGCCTGAGTAAAAAGGGTCGAACTAGACCGAAAGTGCTTGGCTATCTCGCTTTTCATTTTTTTTCCTTCGTGGCAAAAACCATTTATTTATACATAGCAAACACGCTAATATATATATATACCATATATATATATATATTATATATATATATATATATAGTAAATATATTATAAATAATATATATATATATATATATATTATAAATATATATATATATATATATATATATTATATATATATATATATATATATATATATATTATATATATGATATAAATAAAGGTTTTTGCAACGAAGGAAAAAAAAATTAAAAGCGATATTAAGCCTACTTGGTCTGTTTTTCCCTCCGTAAGATCAGTTGTGCCTGAGTTAAAGGGTCGAACTAGGACCGAAAGTGCTTGGCTATCTCGCTTTTCATTTTTTTCCTTCGTGGCAAAAACCTTTATTATACATAGCATCACGTTTATATATCTTCGTGATCAAGTTATTCATTATATATATATATATATATATATATATATATATATATATATATATATATATATATATATATATAATGTTTGTGTCTATCTGTCCGAGTGTACATTATTTTTTTATATTGGCTTAGTGACTGCATTGGATAATCTTTTATGTAGTTGCTGGTTCATATCCCCTTCATTATTATATTGGTTGTGACCCAGCGCAGTAAACTAACCAACCAGGTGAAAGCAATTGTTTACATTAAAACAGGTCGCCAGATATAACTAGCAGTCAAAACTGACGTATTACTAAGGAGAAAACGACATTATTCACAGGCGTTATATAAATAAATGGAATAATGGAATAGAATAAGTAAATCAAATAACATGTACGGAGAGGATGGCGGGAAAAATAAACGGTGACTAATAAAATGAAAATTAGAAAGGAAGGAAAAAAAGGGGAAACATACAGGATTTTTACTGATATTTCTTTATTTCAGCTTATATAATTGCATTTCCCCAGCTGTAACAGTAACAAAGTCTCTCTCTCTCTCTCTCTCTCTCTCTCTCTCTCTCTCTATAGCACTTGAAGACATTTCTCTCTCTCTCTCTCTCTCTCTCGAAGGATATGACTAATAAGTAACATTTTTCTTTGCAGTTTTAATGAATTCCATAAATTTTATTCCCTTGTGTAAGTCTATGATCTATTTTCAAAGGCCCCTTGTTCTTCGACTGAAACACGCTGATTCTATTTCCCAAACCTCTCTCTCTCTCTCTCTCTCTCTCTCTCTCTCTCTCTCTCTCTCTCTCTCTCTCTCTCTCTCAGTGGACGCCTACATATAACGTCTTTCAGACACACGAACCTGGACGCCAGACAGAATATCTTCCAAGGATAAAACTCTTCTCCTTCAACCTTCGATTCCCTGGTAGACAAACACTCAAAGAGATTCACGGGGCGAGATAGATAGATACATAGAGAGAGAGAGAGAGAGAGAGAGAGAGAGAGAGAGAGAGATTGACATTTTAGTCTGGGTTTCACATGTAAATACGAGGCATACAAAGTATTGATGTTATTGTCTACAATCATTTGTTCATTATCCTTTACAGCACGATATTCATGGGAAGGAGACGTAAAACCTTTAAGAAGCTTGGAGTTTCTCAATAAAAGAGCAAATTAACTCTCTCTCTCTCTCTCTCTCTCTCTCTCTCTCTCTCTCTCTCTCTCTCTCTCTCGGTGTTAAACAGTGACACCTTCCTCTATTTTAGTTTTTTAAATCGAAGAATGTCTCTTACCGTATTCTAAAATCAAATTAATATTCCTCAAATATTTCCTTATGCCTGATTCCATTCAGGAACAACGATTTTGTCTCACACACAATCATACACAAACAAGCAATGTACGTAGGTCATCATCTAAGCCTCCATCGGCGCATGACGCAAAGGGTATTGGTAAACATCCGCCACTCGTGCCCTCCTTGTGTTGTATCTTCTGAAAATCAGGGGTCCAACTGACACTGTCACATACTATTCTCCCAGTGGTTGTGTGATGAACGTGTTCTAGTCGTCTCTATCTACCTTTCATCATTATCTCGTCTACGCAATGGAATTTCCCAAATATGGTATCAATTTCTCACTCTCTCCTGCTATCGAACTCTCAATACTCTTCTTGAAGCTTCACTCTCAGACTGACTACATCTCTTGTATATGGTTTAAGGATCTTATCCTGATTCATGTTCCTATAGCAAATGCAAAATAAGCACTGAATATAAAAATTCTAAAACGTGGCAGCATATCTCACTCCTAGATCATGTATACTGTTTCTTATTCCCGATACTATTCTGTTTCCGCGTATTTCAACTAGTGCATTGATCAATTGTTAGTATGGAATGGAATGTAAAATTTAGCCGTAGGACCTATGAGATCATTCAGCGATGAAAGGGAAATTGAAGGTGAAAAGTTTTTGAAGCTGTAACATGACGAAAATCTTGCAGTTGCACTAAGAAATTATTGCTAGGAGAGGTTGGAAAGTAAAATTAAAAATAATATGAACGGAGGTAGAGTAAAACGAATGAAAAGGGTTGCCGCTACGGTCCGAAGGAACGCTGCTAAGAATCTTCAGTAATGGCTACAATGCACCGCATAAGGTGCCTCTATCCCACCTACGAAGAGTACTCATTAGTTGTATAATACAGTAAAACATTTAATCTTCCATAAAAAGACAATCTCAGAAAATGTAACATCAAAGAGGTGCTCAGCCTAGAGGTTTCAGGCCATCAGTACTGACAAACCTCATTGTGATATTCAATGCTTACTATTATTCAGTTATTATTCTTGATTATTCTTTTAACTGATCATTGGATGAATGTTTTTTCAGTCATTTTTTCAACCTGCTGTGCAACCGCTCAGTGTAAAGCTTAGTCTCATAACAAATAACATAGTTGACACTTCAAATTAAAAATGACTGAGATCGTATATTCGAATGAATCTTAAGACAGAATCTTGACTTCTAAGAGTTCCAGAACTTGATGGATTCTGTTTCCTCTTGAAAATGAGTTTAACTACTAGTTTTACCAAAATGTTTAATTTTAGCAGGTTACTAGTCATTTCATATTTAATTATTAGGCTTCATAGAAAATCCTTTAGACGTGTTTATGAATGGCACAGTTTTTAAGCTTTAACGCTTTATTTTCCTTTTCTATCAAGCAAACATAACCACAGGCAGGAAAATAAGAACTACATTGATAAAAAGAGAATATCTTTTGAATGGTTTCACCTCAAGTGATGAGATGATTGCCGCGTCCAGGCTCCTAAGTTTTCATATTGCACTTTTTGACGAAGGGATAAAACTATCGTTTAGTTAAGTCCCTCATTCCTGTCTCTCTCCAACCTAGCTGCAACATACAACACTTGACTGACAACTGGGTACGTAATTCACTGTTTAAGTCAACAAGCGTACAATGAATGATAGGAAATGTTCCTATATTTAATCCCTCGTCCGGTTCGAGATTCGGATACGGACGTGAGAGAGAGAGAGAGAGATGAGGGAGAAGAGAAGGAGAGAGAGAGAGAGAGAGATTTGTTATCAAGGTCCCAAGCGTAAATGTTTATAGAAATGGTCGCGTCGCACTGTATTTATTAAAAGTTTGGTAATTGCCTTAAATTCAGCACGTAAATACATCTAACAATTCATAGCATACCGAGAGTACAAAATTAGTAAAATGATTCTCATCTTGCGAAAGAATAATATTTCAGAGACTAAAAATGCAAGTACGCGAGAGCTACACATTTTAATGGAATTTGACTGGCGGGGGGGGGGGGGGGGGGGGGGGGTTTTTTGGGGGGGGGGGGGGGGGGAGCGAGAGAGTGATCCCACTAGATATCAAAAACACCCGTTGGATGATGATGAAACAACGTAATTGCTTCCCATTAACCACTATGAATTGCAAAGGGTGTTTTTGACGGTGTCCCGTAACTAATGTCTCTTTTATTTGTTTCTGACCATTTCCCATGTCATGGTGTGGATGTCATTATATATATTTTTTAATGAAATTTCGACAGCTTATAATTAAAATTTGTGTTCTCTTTTACTGTCATTAGTTTTATAATATATATATATATATATATACATATATGTATATATTTATATATATATATATATTATATATATATATATATATATATATATATATATATATATATATATATATATATATATAGTATAGTCTGTGTCTGTGCGTGTGCTGTGCACATATTATATGGAGTATATATCATACATGTATATAAATACAGTATAAATACACACATACATACATACATACATATATATATATATATATATATATATATATATATATATATATATATATATATATATATATATATATATATAAATTTTTGCTTCATACCTAAGTATCTAAAGGAGATGAACTGATTTCGATTCAATATCCACAATCTTCATTCGAAAAAGCAAATGTGTGATAGTGTTTCTTGGTTCTTTAAACTATTTATTCTCCAGGTAATGTGAATTCGATATTAATGTGAATTTGTAAATTCATATTTTACAACAGCAATAAAGTTACGCCTACATTTTTCACAACACTGTCCATTTAAAAACAATGAAAGGTAAACTGGGAAGGGAAGCATCATCGGAAGATAAGAGGAATGCCAAGCATAATTATTTTAATGTTAAATTCCTATAATTCAAAACCGTGTCTTAATATCATTATGCTTCCTAAAAGTTCACTTTTACTTTCCAGTAAAATTTTTATTCAAGGATAAATAAGAACGTACACGCCTCCAATGTAACATCTGAATAGTTCACATTTACCTACTTAGTCGTAATGCTGTTGTTCATAGTTATTTAGACTGAATATGATAGTTTCCCATCAACATCATCATTGCTAGTACTGTCAACTATCATATTCAGATGGCATTTTATAGAATGAAAGGAAGATTGGAGAAAATACCATGTCACAATCTACCAGTCTGACCGAGTTTGACTAAAATTCCTTCAAGCTATAATAGTTGCGCTGACAAGGTAAGTGTGGCAAGCGTTTATGGACAGAGATGCAGACAAACTAGGTGAAAAAATAGTGTTCCTCCACAAGGGGAGTTAGAAAGGGAGATTTTCTAAGACACTAATAAAGAGAAGGAATATCAAGTCAACTCCGCATTCATTTCATACGTATTTCAAAAGCGTTTGATTTTAATGCTGAATGACACAACCCTAATTTTACTAAAGGCAATTAATTACTTTTTCATGATGCCTGCGTAGCGAGTAAAATAAAAGGGGATTGTCATAAAAACGTCGCACGATGCAGATATGCAACGAAAATATAAATGTTCCAAAGAAACAAAAACTCACATCGTTGTTTTCCGTAACTGAATTATAATGGAACTAAGATTAATTTGCATAGACTTTATTGAACAAAAGAACGACTCTCCCTTAAGGTATAAAACACGAAAACAGTACGGGGGAAATAAAAGAAAAGGAACGTTTCCTTCAAGATGTCCCTCGCTTATTGAAGCAGTGTGATGAATAAATGAGTAGATTAGGAAGAAGGGAATGGAATATGAAACCATGTAAACCGACTGAATGATATCATAAATAGGAAAAAACAAAAACAAATCTGAAATAATTCGAATATTACGTTAGATAAAAGGAGAGAAGTAAGGAACAAAATGTATACTAGAATCCAAGAAAATAATAGAAATAAAAATATACGATGAAAGAATACTTCCTGATTTAACTATCTAAAATGGGATAACAGCACACATGAGTTTGAAAAAAAATAGGTATTCATCTCAAACATCGTTATGTCTCCACACGCACGCATGCACAGACACACAGACACACACACACACACACACACATATATATATATATATATATATATATATATATGTATATATGTATATCTATGATATATATGTATATATATATATATATATATATATATATGTATATATATATATATATATATATATAATATATATATATGTCTGTGTGCTTGTAGGAACATAATGAAGTTTGAGATGGATACCGACTTTTTTTCAAACTCTCATATGTGCTTTTATCACATTCTATATAATTATATATATATACTCGTGTATGTATGTATATATATAATATATATATATATATATATATAGATATATATATACGCGCACACATATATATATGTATATATATATATATATATATATATATATATATATATATATATATATATATAGATATATATATATATAAAATATGTTTATAAGAGTGCGTGGTTCTTTACTAGCTATCTCACCTTATAGCTTATAGTTGAAAATGACATTTACTTCTGCAGAAAATTAAAATCCTTGAAACAGAAATAATAAAGCCGGATGAACAATGCATGCACTTAGCTAATATAGTATGCTAAAAGGTACAAGACCCCATTTGAAAAAAAAAGTCTCGTTAGAATAATATGATAATAAGGACCGACGTGACACAACAAAAAATAGCTCAAAACTAAGTTAGGTGATGTCTGATTGTGAGGTGCTGTTAAACAATTGAAAACGGAGAGGAAACACGAGCCGTCTGTAGCTATCTAGGAAAGTTAGGACAATTTCGGTCTGGAAAGCAGTAATATTATTATCCTTGCAAAATGGCGGATATGAATGAAAAATAAAAAGGAAAATATTTAAATGTTTTGACTGATGGTTATGGCTGATAAAAAATCTATGCTCTGATAGTTAACAAAGAATAAACCTATTTAGGATTTTATATATATATATATATATATATATATATATATATATATATATATATATATATATATATATATATATATATATATATATATATATGTATATATATATATATATATATATATATATATATATATATATATATATATATATATATATATATGATATAGTATGATATATATATATATATATATATATATATATATATATATATATATATATATATATATATATATATATATATATATATATATATATTGCCACTTTCAAAATGCATGTTTTCCCCTCTTTGAAATGTCATGTAGATTGTGCAACATTTTTTCAGATTCCTAGATAGCCTAGAATAGGATGTTTTAAAATGTCTGTTCAGATTTCGCATTAAGTGTTATAAAAGAATATATATAACGTAAAAGAGAGAGATCTTTGTCTTTTTGAAACTGTGAATGTTTATAACTTTTATGTCGACACTTTAAGATTAGAGTCTGCGAGATCCGTTTGCTTCCCTGCTCTATCAGCACGTGTGATAGCGAGCGAGCTCGACTTCTGCGTTGTTGTCAAAACATGTCAATCTTATTGTCGCCCAGCCTCCGTCTCGTTCGAGTCGGGTACGTCTTTCTTTTTTTTTAACAGACTCGTCTGGTACGTGTATATCTTTGTCAAGTCCCACGTGGGTATTGCACATTATGTATGTAAGATTGCATCAGATTTCAGAACTTTCTGGAAGCTTTCGTACCAAGAACGTATTTGTCATCTGCCTAGCCCAGTTTCCATGAAGGAAGAGATTTCATTCTATCTTGAGACCTTGAGGCAGTCAGTTCTCTCTCTCTCTCTCGCTCTCTCTCTCTCTCTCTCTCTCTCTCTCTCTCTCCCTCTCACTCGACATCGAGATTATATTAACGTAACGTAAATTTGGTCACTCGTAACTTATGAGAATTTAATATTTGATATTTCTTAGAGTTTAGTTAGTATTATTTAATTTCTTTTGTGGAATCTGAACAGACATTATTTCGTAACGGCGCCTGGTTTTTGTGAAAGTTTGAATCAAGCCTGCAGCAAAGCAAAGAAAGAAATTGGTATACCAAGGTAAAGTGTGTTATATTTTTATTAGTTGCAACTAATAATGGATAGGGAGTGTGTTTAACTAATAACGGTTAGGAAATGTGTTTAACTAATGACTAAAAGTTAATCAGAAAAGTGTTTGGTTAACTAATAACTAATAACGGATAGGAATGTGTTTAACTAATAATTGATAGGAACTGTGGTTAACTAATGGTAAAAACTGTTGGTTACAGTGTTTTTGAGTGAAAAAGATTTACACTTTTACACATTGCTGATATTTTTTGTGTTTGTGTCTGTTCATTGTTTGTGCACTTATTCATTTTCTAATTGAAGTGTGTTCTTTTTATTTTATATTTTCATTTGCATTCACAATTTAATTGACTTAGTTATTTTCATTGCTTATCATTGCACATTTAATTAAATTAACACTTGTGAATTAATTTGCATTTACTTAGAATTCTTTTCAAGTTTTATTGTTGTTTAGCACTTGTGAATTAATTTCAAATTTTCAATTATTGCCTAACACTTTTGAATTTTGATTGATTTAATTTTCTTGAATTTTTTGTGATAAATTAATTTTGATTTAATTTTTTTACTTAATTTGATTCAAGAATTAATTAAACTTCACGTTTGTTTTCAAGTAACAGTAATTTTCCCTGATATTGTGAATTTCACTTATAAATTTTGAATTTAATAATAAATTTTTGTATATATAAAATTTTTAAGTGTTTTCTTTATCTTACACCAGTATAATTATATTTGATTATGACTATATTGATGATAGGTAGAGACATAGAGTGGTAATTGATTTGCTTTCCTTCAAGTAACTTGAAGTGACTTAGAACCAGGGAAGTACTTAGACTTCTGAAATCAGGGAAATACTTAGAGTTTGAAAGTTGTTGAAGGAGTGATGCCCTTTGATTAATTTAATTACTTACAAGATTACCTCACACCTGTTTTGATGAACTTAGTCTGATTATCTGCAATACTGGTAAGTATTAAGGGATCACTGTTGCCTTTAGAGCATTCAGTCGTTTAAACGTGTTATGAGGGTTCAGGTGTCTGGCTTTTTGTGAGGTAATGTTTGATGCATGGTAACCAGATACTTGGCACTCGCAACATTGTATATATATATATATATATATATATATATATATATATATATATATATATATATATATATATATATATATATATATATATATATATATATATATGTATATATATAAATATATATATATATATATATATATATATATATATATATATATATAATATGTATGTATATACGTACACATCAATTGCCAAATAAATGTAGTAGAACGTGTTAGAACGAAAAAATTACCTTCCAATGTCTGTTTGTAGGTGATCGATGTGACGGTTATGGCCACTGCAAAAAAAGCTGTGAATTTGTCGATATATAGTACAGGGTCCATCTTTCATTCATCAATTACAAAATTAAAATGCATATGGCTATTGGTGTACTGTTATATATATATATATATATATATATATATATATATATATATATATATATATATATATATATCACTATCTGTGTTTTACGCTTGTCGTGTACCGTCTTTTTTCAATGCCACTAATTCACTGGTTTCCGCGCGGTAGTCTTGTTACTAACTTTAAATTCATCAAACGTTAAAATACCGTTGTGCCACTCGTTAAAATTGCTAGAGTAATAAACTGCTTACAAATTCCCCCACATTTTCTATCATCCTGCATACAAGATCCAAAAAAAGGAAGACTGTGTTTTATACTGATTTCTGGATAGTGATTTTATTGATATTGGAAAACGAACATGTGACCATTATCACAAACATAAAGGCCCTGTGTTGTCTTATAGAATAGTATTTCCAGAATCTTAAGAATGCTATATCTTGGAAATAAGATGCAGTGAAGAAAATGTTCTCAATATCTAAATGATTATAAAAATAATTTAGCAAAACTTTATATGCAGCCTTTGCTGCGGCATTATTTTAATGTACTTTCCATTTAAAGGAATAACATAGAAGAATGGACTACCAACAGTTAACAATAATTCAGCAGATAAAAACGATAGTAAAAATACAATATATTTCATAAAAAAATTTCACTCTAAGGTTCTGTCCTTAATAAGAAAAAAATAAACTTAGATAAGGATAATATATCACTTTGATATATCACTGTTAAACATTCAACTATAACTTAAGACTTAGTTTAGGATACAATGAACGCGAGAAATGATAACGGCTTGGATAGGAGCCATTACGAAAATTTGTAATCACGAGTATTAGATTTTAGTGATTCAATGACGATAAAATCATTCCGTTTCGAGGTGACAGTCGGAACATATATAATATATGTTAGCATTCGGAGCAAATAATAAAGGTATGAAAAGGACTCTCATTGGACAGTGAATATTGGCACCAATCAGTTCAGGAAGATAAAGTTTATGGCAAAAAGAAACTTTTAAAGTTATCTAAAAATACTAATTTTGTAAAACAATTTTGTATATATGGATGCATACAGTATATATATTTTATATATATATATATATATATATATATATATATATATATATATATATATAATATATATATATATATATATAGATATATATATATATATTATATATATATATATATATATATATATATATATATATATATATATATATATACATACATATATTATATATTGCTACTTTCAAAATGCATATTTCCCCATCTTTGGCTGTATAAAATGTTAAAATTGAATTGTGAAACATTTTTTCAGATCCTAGATAGCTTGGAGTTAGGATGTTTTAAATGTGTGTTCGATTTTGCATAACATAAGGTAAAAAGAATATATATAGCGTAGAATATAGAAAGAGAGAGATTTTTCCTTTGTCCGTTCAAAGCTAGAATTGTTTCAGTAACTTTTCATCTCCCCGAGACTAAGAGGGCTCGAGTCTTCCCGTTGTTATCAAAACATGTCAATCTATTAATTATCGCTAGACCTTCGTCTCAATCAGTACGAACATTATTGTAGACTGGTCTCATAAGCGTATGTCTTTGTCAAAGCCACGTGCAGATTACACATTTTGTATGTAAAGTTGCGTATATTATATATATATATATATATATATAATATATATATATATATATATATATATATATATATATAGTATATATATATATATATATATATATATATATATATATATATATATATATATATATAATATATATATATATATATATATATATATATATAATATATATATATATATATATATATATATATATATATATATATATATATATATATATATATATATATATATATATATATATATTGCTACTTTCAAAATGCATATTTCCCCTCTTTGGCTGTATAAAATGTTAAAATTGAATTGTGAAACATTTTTTTCAGATTCCTAGATAGCTTGGAGTTAGAATGTTTTAAATGTGTGTTCAGATTTCGCATAACATAAGGTAAAAAGAATATATATAGCGTAGAATATAGAAAGAGAGAGATATTCTTTGTCCGTTCAAAGCTAGAATTGTTTCAGTAACTTTTCATCTCCCCAAGACTAAGAGGGCTCGAGTCTTCCCGTTGTTATCAAAACATCTTAATTATCGCTTGACCTTCGTCTCGATCAGGTACGAACATTATTGTAGATTGGTCTCATACATTTTGTATGTAAAGTTGCGTAAGATTTCGAAGCTTCTGGAAGAATTGTGTCCCGAAACGTTTTGTGTCATATCTGCAGTCCAGCTTCCGAAAGGAAGAGATTTGATTACATCTTAGATACTCAAGGCGTTCAGATCTCTCTCTCTCTCTCTCTCTCTCTCTCTCTCTCTCTCGCCATCGCATAGCACCTTTTATTTTAAAGTAACATAACGATTTCATACTTATTTGAATGGTCACTCGTAATTTGTAAATTTCAGATTTGATATTTCTTAGAGTTGTGATGGTAATTGCTTCATAGCAAAGAAAGATAAAGAAAAGGAGAACGCATTTTCGAGAAGTTCGGCAGCAAGGAGGTTTTCGCGCCACTGTTGGAGGCGCCTATGTTCGTGGTTGTTCCAGAATCGGCAGGAGTGTTGTGGATCTCGTCGTTACGTGAGAAACACCGCGATTTCTGATGCAATACCTCGTCTAGATTCATCTAAGAAGTTCTAGAAATCCCTGGAGTCGGTGACGTTCGCCGTAGGCTCCGCCCCCAGAGTGCCGTATAAATACGACGAACGAACTTTGGAGAGCAGTGATCGTAGAAGAGAGAGAGATCGTAAAAGAGTGATCACCAGTTAGTCACAGAGAGCCACAGATCAGATTATCAGTGAGAGATCAGCAGTAGCAGAGATCTTCCGTGAGATACGAGAAAAGGGAACCGACGAAGTATCAATCAAAAGAAGAGTTGGTTGGATATTGGTCTAGTCGTCTTCAGGTGTGGTCTACCGTGTTATCTCGACGTCGAGCAGACTTCAGAGAAGAAAAGGTCCTGTTACAGGTGTTGGGGAATTCCTGCCTTACAAGAAGATTAGCTTCTGCAATACGGAGTCAAGAGGACGACCTCAATCACCGATTTACTTTTATGAAGCCACCTCTACGAAGTGCCAAACTGTTTAGCAAGTATTCTTATTACCTCACTGTTTTCCCCAGTTCATGCAGTGTAAGATTCTATCTATTTATGTAAATAGGAGATACCATTCTGCATTTACCTTTGTTAGTAAGCTTGTAAATAAACCTTTGTTGTGTTAGTGTTTCTTTCTATATTCATATCCCCAGTTTCAACTGTTTGTGTTGATAAGTTTTTTTTTTTTCTTTTTTTTTTTTTTATATCGAACCTGAAGCGGACCTCCCTCAGAGGCCGTAACATTGTCTCTGAGATATCTCAGGGTCCGTAACAAGAGTTTATTTAGTGTTATTTAGTTTTTTTTGTGGAATCTGAACAAACATTGTTCTGTAACGGCGCTTGGTTTTGTGAAAGTGTGAAACAAGCCTGCAGCAAAGAAAGAAAGAAATTGGTATACCAAAAAGGTAAAGTGTGTTATATTTTTATTAGTTGCAACTAATAACTGATAGGATCAGTGGTTAGGTAACAACTAATAACTGAAAGGAACAGTGGTTTGGTAAAAACTAAATAACTGATGGTTACAGTGGCTTGAGAGAAACAATTTACGTTTTTACACATTGCAAATTTTTGTGTTTTGTGTTTGTTTCATTTTTGTGCATTTGTTCATTTTCTTATTGAAGTGTGCCTTTTTATTTTATATTCTGTGTGATTAATACTTTTTGCCAATTTTGATATTGTCCACATTTTTCTGTATTTTCATTTGCATTCACAGTTTAATTGACTTAGTTATTTTTATTGCTTAATCATTGCACATTTGATTAAATTTGACAGTTGTGAATTAATTTGCATTTACTTAGAATTCTTTTCAAGTTTTATTATTGTTTAGCACTTGTGAATTAATTTCAAATTTTCAATTATTGCCTATCACTTTTGAATTTTGATTGAAATAATTTTCTTGAATTTTTTGATAAATTAATTTTGATTTAATTTTACTTATTTTATTTAAGAATTAATCAAACTTTACTTTGTTTTCAAGTAACAGTAATTTTCCCTGATATTGGGAATTTCACTTAAAAATTTTGATTTTAAGTGTTTTCATTTCTAACCAGTATATTTGCATCTGATTATATTGATGTTAGGTAGAAACATAGAGTGGTAATTGATCTGCTTTCCTTCAATTTACTTGACGTGACTTAGAACCAGGGAAGTACTTAGACTTTTGAAATCAGGGAAAAACTTAGACTTTTAAAGTTGTTGATGGAGTGATGCCCTTTGATTAATTTAATTACTTACAAGATTACTTCACACCTGTTTTGATGAACTTAGTCTGATTTTCTGCAATACTGATAAGTTGTTAAGGGATCACTGTTGCCTTTAGAGTATTCAGTCGTTTAGTACCTGTATGAGGGTTCAGGTGTCTGCTTTTGTGAGGTATCAATTAATGAATGGTAAGTGTAGTAACAGATACTTGGCACTTCGTCACAATATATATATATATATATATATATATATATATATATATATATATATATATATATATATATATATATATAGTTTTAGATGGGGACACTATATAGATTTCTCAATCTATTCGAATAATGGTGCAACGGGTTTTAATAAGTCTCTCTTTTGAGAACAACGACAGCGTTGACCATCTTGATTGAAATATTGCCATGGAAATTACTGGTAAATTAAACTTTTCAAGGATTAAAGGATTCCATTCATGAAGGACTGAGCATAACACATATCGAACTTTTTCAGCCCCAACTTCAGACTCACCCGATTAATTAACTCCTCACGGAGGACGAGGAAATGGCATTAATGTCCGTCCCTGTCTCTTTGTCTCGCACGCATGAACACATGTAAGGATATTTATGTTCTAACGTATTCAGACGCTAGTCTTATGCATTTCAGACCAGAGAGAGAGAGAGAGAGAGAGAGAGAGAGAGAGAGAGAGAGAGAGAGAGAGAGACGTAAATAAAATTGTAGCGAAAACGAACTTGGAGTCACATTTGTTATGAGTTAGTTTCTAAACCATTTTCGTACCGTTTTTTTTTATCATAAACTTCCCACCCAACGATTTAGCAGGTTCTAATCAGTCCCTATAATTTCACTCCCGACCGATTTTAATCTAACTTTTGATAAATTTCCCTGATCAAGCTTACAAAACCTCAACCATATTCTACGTATGCCCCTTGTTTGTTTCCTTAAAACAAAATAATAAAACTACACTAAGAAGTATCTTTTGAAATTTCCTTTAAAACCAAATGATACGTGATTCTTGCAGCATATGGGGATAATAACGTATTTTATTAAAAGAAACCGTTATAAACAAAAGCAGTTAAATTCCTTACATTCTCGCCACTTAGAGACGGATACTACGAATCCAATCGAAATATTCACGATAGTTTGTTAAACGCATTAAGCACTAAAAAGTCTGTTATTTTCCGAGATATTTCCAAAAGTTTGCTGGTATGCCATTTTTTTTGGTTTTTAAACTCCCAAATTTATGCATTGCATGTTTAATGGTACGAAATCTTCGAGATAGTTTGTCCTGCTACATTATTTTGTTGTAGAATATTGTGGATAAAAAAAAATAAAATAAAGAAAAAAAAAAAGCTCCATTTACAGCCCACTAATTCTTTTTGGTCTTCAAGCAAAAACAAAATTTTTCCCCCCCCCTTCCGAAAAAGTATCCAAATAAATAATTGTAAAAACGTAGTTTAAAATAGCAAGAAACATAAATAAACATGTTATGGAGTGTGTTAAAAATAAGATTAACTAACAGGTGAGTATGAGCCAATAATACCAAAAAATTTAAATAATGAAAAACCAAGTAATTAAAACCACACAGAGTCAAGAAAATAATGTTCCATTTGCCAATTTATAACCCACCCAAACCTGTGGATGGATCAAGCAAAGTTAGTTGATAATGCAGATTATTGGGCGTCACAACTATGTAAATAATGGCAAAACACAGATTTATTCACCAAAATGTGAGAAGTTCTTGTCTTATTGATTATTTTTGTAGTGTCGGTAAGAGCATTATGGAACAGACTGTCCGAGGAAATAAAACAGGAGTGAAGAAGGTGGGTAATATCGAAAAGACTACGATAAAATTTCTTTTGACTACGACGAACTGAAAGAAAGACAACGGCATGGCATGGTCTGCTGTAATCCCTTGACGGTACAGCCCAGTCACCGTCACATAGCTGGGTAGTCTTCATAGCTTTATAGCCGGAAACATTTTTTCGCTCTGTGCCTTCTGTTCTATGGATCAACAAAAGCTTTTATGACCCGCTCAAAGACGAAAACTGAAAATCTTGCGTAGTACTAGTATTTCCCGGTAAAGGCCCGTTCCCACTTGATGAGCTGGAAGCCAAAATTTGTGGCTGGCAGCCAATAAACATGCTGCCAGCTCAAAACTGAGCTGCCAGCTCGTTTTTGTTAGCTGCCAGCTGATCATCGATTGCCTCCCAGCCAACAATTTTATTCGTTGCTTTGTGCTTGTACCTTTGAGGTGCCAGCCAGCAAAAAATAAATCAGTTCATTTTTTGCTGGCAGCCACATTGGCTTGTTGAATGTTATAACTAATTACATACTATTACAGTGATTGTTTTAAAGTGAATTGGGGACCAAAGTAAGTAGTTAATTGGACACCTTTGAACACCTATGTCAAGATGTGGAAAAATTCCCTGCTATATGGGACAAACAGCATCCAGATCACAAAAAGCCCAAATGTATTGCTGAAATGTGGGGCCCAGATAGACGAGGAGTGTTCCGAATATCAAGGAAAGGCCAAAGATGAATGGACCAAACCGGGCGGGGTACGAGAGCGATTCCGAAAAGAAATACAGAAAGGAAAGAAAACAGTGAAAAGTGGAGCGGCTACCAAAGAAGTGTGGGTCAGCAAGCGGCCACTTCTCAATGTTTGTAAGTTCCTTCTGTCTCAATTTGGGCACAGAAGTACCGAAGGAAATCTCGAGGACGATGCATCTGAAAATATCGAGAATTCGCTAGTAGCACATGAAAAATGCAGAAGAGGAAGAGGTACAACAAGAAAAAACCGCTACTGATAAGTAAAAAGGAAGAGAAATCAGAGTCGCTATTGAAGAAAAGCATGGGCGAAAAGA
This sequence comes from Macrobrachium nipponense, assembly GCF_015104395.2. Lineage (NCBI taxonomy): Eukaryota > Metazoa > Arthropoda > Malacostraca > Decapoda > Palaemonidae > Macrobrachium > Macrobrachium nipponense. The sequence goes on from NC_087210.1 coordinate 20,834,580, forward strand.
ATGAAGCCAAAAACCAGAAACACTATTTGAAAGATGAATATCTTACCAAAATATTGATGGAAGACGATGATGAAGAGGATTTGTTTGGGAAGACAGTGGCGAAAAAACTTAAGAAATTACCGACAGGGCCCCGAACTCAGGCAATGATTGATGTACTGTCCTGCCTCCAAAAATATGAGAATCCCTACCCGTGTCAACAGTCAAGTGGGAACTGAGATGCAAGCATAACCACAACCGGCTTGCAAACCAAGCTACAAGCCAAGCTTACAAGCCAATCAGGTGTTCTTCCAGCCAGCCAGACTGGCTGCCAGCCACAATTTTGGCTTCCAGCTCATCAAGTGAGAACGGCTTAACATCAGGTTAGCAGACAACCAATCTTATTTACCAACGTATCTTTCGTTTGGTGGTCTAATACTCAGGTGTAAAAATAAACGTTGCCGGTTCAGGTGTATTCAAGGGTTTAGTGGTTGGACCATACTGGCAGGAGTTGTAGGTTTCTAATAGCGACCAGCTATTTTCTGGATGTTGGGGTTCGTGCCACTCAGGTCCTTTATCATTAGACTTCCCTCAAGCAACTTTTCCAAAGCAACTTAAGTCCTCATAGCAGTTAGGTATTACATGAATTGAGAGAAGTGAACCTTTGCAGATTGTAATTGACTTCCCTATAGATCAAACGAGTACCATAATATCCACGTCTTCTTTCTTTGGCCTTACATGACTTCATCTAGATGGGCTTCCGGTGAATATTTCTTTGGAAGCATGCTGCACGCAGGCTGTAGTCCCACACTGACCAGTATGACTTGCAAAAAGACCTCCTTGCACAGCACAAGGCCGAAAGACCTTCTACGCTGGAGCATTTTTCTAAGTCAACCTTTTTAACAAAGCACTGATAGGAAAGGATTTTTTTTTTTTTTTTTTTTTTTTTTTTTTTTATTCCAGCAACCTAATTAGCTCTTTTTTCTGGCCTAACAACAAGTTTTCCTCTTTTTCCTGCTGTACCGGGTGTTCAACTCTATCAACATAAGATTTCACAGGTGGGAACCAGTACTTGCACTGGCCTCGGAATTGATAGGGGTGGCACACTTGCCCACACGTATGGGGATACAAGCGTCACAAGGGGATGGACCGTCATGTTCTGTACCACTGTCAGTATTATAAGGGAACATCAACTCGTTATTTGAAGGGTAACTCTTGCAATCGTAATAGTAATGAGATTTGTTTCTGTCCTTTCCCTTTCCTATCTCTTTTGCGTCACTGCTTCCCACATCATCCTCACCTGTTATGATAATGCTTGACTAAATATCAAAACTATCACCAAGTTCTATTAACGAAAAAAGCCCACAATCATCACTATTAAATCATTTGAACACGAAACTTAATCCAAAATATCTTTATCTTGACCATGGAGGCCACCGACACAGAGTTATTTCCCTCCAAGTTTTTTTCTTACTATCCGGAGACAGCTCTGCTACAACTAACACCAACACGGAATATACGTTGTTTACACCCATTACAGAAGTAATATTGTCTCTTGATGATTTTTAATACCGATAACATAGCAGCAAGTGGTGTATTTACGAAGCACTTCACGTGTGTTCAATGAATAATGAATGTCCTGAACGCTGATTGGCTCGCACCTAACAATAACAAAAGCTCTGATTGGCTGTTCTGCAACTACGGTTATAAAAATTGGTCTCGATGATAGGAATTCCTTATAAAGGGTTTCCATAAAAATATGCTGCTTAGATTGGCTGTCCAGCAGCATAGCTTTCAATATCCTCGATGACAGAATTTCTCATGAAGGGTTTCCAAAAACATTTAAAGCAATTTCCGACTATAATGGACGCAATGCTTATCAGCATTCATTTAACCACATTTTTCCCGAGTGTTTGAGGAAAGGATTCCTATTTCAACTTGGATTTCGTTGGAAGTGACACAAAAGGGTTTATCGAGGAATATACCCGGTTACACTTGAGCAACAGAAAATGGCGATAAATACCGTTCTCTAAACTATACATCAAAATAGACCAGATGGATTAAAGTCTGGAGGTTTTTCTGATCACTAATTCATATGAACAAATTTCAAAATGGTTACAGGTTAAAGCTACAGAAGGAGGGGAAAGTTTGTTGCATAAAAAGTCATGGATATAATAATAAATGGGGCAACTGAACTAGTTTCTATAGTATTTTGAAGATTTGTTGTATAAAGAAGACGAGAGAACACCAGCGTTAAATGGTATCCATTTCAAAAGGTTTAGGTAATTTTGAGGATGTCTTTAGATTTCAATTCTGAAAACGATGGCAGTTAACCGGGTAAATTGTCAAGATGGGATATTTTGAAGGACGGTCGCTGGTTTAGTGGAAAAGAATGGTAAAGACAAGGATGCATTATTTCTCCATGGCTTTTGTATTATCTCTATGAATGTGGCAATAAGTTAAGTATATCTTACTTTAACCAGACCACTGAGCTGATCAACAGCTCTCCTAGGGCTGGGCCGAAGGATTAGATATTTTTATGTGGCTAGGAACCAATTGGTTACTTAGCAGCGAGACTACAGCTTCTTGTGGTATCCGAAACATATGAAATCGAGATGTAGGGGCAAAGTAAATTTCTGAGTAAAAGATTCATACGTGGAGTGTAAAATGTTTATTATTTGCGAATGATAAGGTAATGTATAAGAATAGTCTAGAAAAGACTGAATGGACTAATGAAAAGATTTGGAAGTTTGATGCAGGAGGTGAAAGTTATGAGTAAATGTGAGCAATGTTAAGGTTATTAGGGAGTAGAAAGAAAAATGAGCGTTGGGATTGTTTGAGAATGGAGGTAATTGCTAAATGTAATGCAGAGAAGAGGAGAAAGACATCATTAACCAGTTTAAGGGCTTCCGGGTATTGGTACGGTAACGATCCCTCAGCGTAAACGGTTCAGAAAAGGCGCTTACTAACGAATTACCAGAAGTTGTTTACTATATTCCAAAGAAAAATTTCTGGAACTGCTGAAACGCTCTATAAAACTGAGAAAGCAAAGAAAGACACCATTAATCCGTAAGAGATGTAACCACCTGAAAAATATTTTGTTTAAGTGCAATCGTAATATGAGACATTTAATTTCAAAACAAGAGCAAACGAATTTAGCTGGAGCGAACACAAAAGGCCTAAATGAATACAGTATATGACACAACTGACAGAATATATATTGCTGATTTTCTATAGAAGCGAACATTTACACTGTAAGACATAGAATCATCAAATACAACATATATAGGAAATCTAACAACCTAATTGAAGGAATTTTACAAATTCCGGTTTCCGAGTAAGGCTCGTAGCGTTCCAACCAACATGCCATCATAGCAGCGTAAAATTCAAGCAAGATCGTATAACGCAGCAAATTGGCTGGCAAGTCGTCATGCAGACGCACGAGTTTCAAAACCTGACTTTTGAGAGCGTCTCCCGGGATTCTGTTCGTTGTCCAAAACAGAGGCGCCTGTAATGGAACGCCGGAAACATAGTTCAGCAAGGAATGGATGACACTCGGGAAATGTCGGTCGTCAGTCTCTGAAAATTTCAACAACAAAAAACAGAATTGCCCAAGAAAAGTGTCATGTTGGAACAAGGACTTACACACTATAGCCTCTCTCTCTCTCTCTCTCTCTCTCTCTCTCTCTCTCTCTCTCTCTCGTTAGCATGTCAAAGAACAATAGCCAAGATTGGTTGATTAGTGAAGATGACTGCAAGGAAAATAAGAAGGAAGGAAGAGGAATTTGAAATTGCAATGATGAAGGGAGGCGGAGGAGAAAGAGAGAAAGGAGAAAAAATTATGTGGAATGTAAAACATTTATCTTGGACGAGAAATTAGTACAAAAAAAAAGACGTAAGGTAAGAAAATAGGAAACGGGAGGAGAAAGGAAGAATATAAAAACAGAAGAAACTATGAATGAGTATAGTAAGATACAATAGCCACCTAAAAAAAAAATGTACATAGAAACGAGTGTTTACGTTGAAGGGAAGAGAAAGGAAGAATATAAAAACAGAAGAAATTATGAATGTGTATAAAAAGATACAATAGCCACCTCACTAAAGAATTTACATAGAAACGAGTCTTGGTTTTGAAGGTAATTCCGTGCTCACTGCCACAATATATTCCCGTGGACACAGCCTCTCAGAATATATCATGATCCTAGATGGCAACAAGGAGTTGTCAAATTACACGCAAACAAATATTCTGTACTTATTTATTTTTATATGCAGTAAATAGATCTCCGACAAAAATCTAGGTTTCCCATTCATGGCCTTTAAAACCCCAACTATAAAAAATGAGAGCAAGATGATTTTGAGACTGCAGAAGACGCGAGAGTCAGAACTTCACTAGTACTAACATTTTTATTTTAATAGTTTCTTAAACCTTAGAAAAGTTCTGACCTTCACGACGTCTGCACTCTCAGAAGCATCTTGTCCTTATTGTTTATAGTTGGTGTTTTAACGTCTATGAATGGGCGATGTCTAGATTTCCGTCGGAGATCTATATCTGTTCAATTTACATGCAATTACTAATCTGCTATGCATGAATATATGGAAATAGCAGCACCTCAAATTGTTTTAAAATAAATGCGTTCTTTCGAGAACTGGATAAACGAAACACCGAAAGCACTTCTTAAATTCTCCAGATTTCGAGACTGCTCTCGTGATTTCTTGAGGGAACATTCTCACAAAATCTTCTCACATCTCTCTCGCTCCCAGATTCCTCGCATCGATGCTTCCTCATCACGCGAACGCGATCATGACAGAAAGAGAAGGATTAATCTCTCTCTCTCTCTCTCTCTCTCTCTCTCTCTCTCTCTCTCTCTCTCTCTCTCTCTCTCTCTCATACCAGAACACAGACACTTACGTATCAGCACAAACTCGCAAAATACTACAATTTGAATTGTTTTACGATTTAAAATCGTAATAGGGTAAAGGTACGATTACGACGATTATTGCCTCAGATAAATTGATATTGGTGCAAACTATGTCATGAAATATTGATGTGAAATCCATCCTTTTCCATTATCTATTTGCTACATTCTCCTACTACCACTATCCAACAACAGATATCATAGCCTAAGTAACCATACGAAACTCAGTTTATCGTGAGTAGGTTTTCATATATGATACGATAATAAAGCCACCATGTCCTTGCCTCGATATCAAGCATATATGTGTATATATATATATATATATATATATATATATATATATATATATATATATATATAGATATATATATAAATAATACATATATACATATATCTATATCTATATATATATATATATATATATAGATATAGATATATATATATATATGATATATATATATATATATATATATATATATATCTATATATATATATATATATATATATATATGATATATATATATATATATATATATATATATACAATTTGTGTTAAAATATATTCACTTGTTTTTGCATATACTTCGACATGTCCCAATGCTTTTCATTACATATTCCGAGGCGTAGTTTCCTAGAGCCCACAACCAGTCGGCTAATTAAAAGAGATGGCATCTCTTGATGTCTTAGTTAAAAGAAAATTCGAAGCTGGATGAAGTCTGAACTATACAGTTGAAGATAAATCGAAGCTGGATGAAGTCTGAACTATAATAAAGATAAATCGAAGCTTTATCTTAATCGTCTCATTCCCTTTTGTAATTGAATTCAGGAATGTAATTCAATCTCAGGGACGATATTTTGGGCACCGGAATTACGCCGCTAATGGGAATGAAGGAAGAGAGGCAGGGAGGGAGGTTGAGTGAAACAGAAGGATAGCAAATCCTTCATAATGATGGTAATTTCTTCGGCTCAGTTTCTCGTCATTTCCTTGATTATTCGTGAAGAATTTATTACACATGCTCTGCTAGTAACAGCTCTACTGCTACCATATTGATTGTAATGAATCATACTAGCAATGGCTGCCTCGAAATTTAAAATGAGATAAATGGCCATGTTTACAAGGGATCGCTTACATTTTGCACAATATCATATCTCCCTTTACTAGGCCTATTGTTTCCACATTGCAACTCGTACGTACTATTTTAACTTTCTTTTCCGACCTTCCACTACTTATATATAAATCTCATGTATTTTCAAATGGCCCTTCCGCAAATTTGACATAACCCTCATCCACTTACACCTGCTTGTCTTTAACTATAGCTCAGACTTCATCCAGCTTCGATTTATCTTTAATATAGTTTAGACTTCATCCAGCTTCGATTGATCTCCAACTATATAGCTCAGACTTCATCTAGCTTCGATTTATCTTCAACTATATAGCTCAGACTTCATCCAGCTTCGATTTATTTTCAACTGTATAGTTCAGACTTCTCCAGCTTCGATTTTCTTTTAACTATATATCTCAGACTTCATCCAGTTTCGATTTATCTTTAATATAGTTCAGACTTCATCCAGTTTCGATTTATCTTCAACTATATAGCTCAGACTTCATCCAACTTCGATTTATCTTTAACTATATAGCTCAGACTTCATCCAACTTCGATTTATCTTCAACTGTATAGTTCAGACTTCATCCAGCTTCGAATTTTCTTTTAACTATATAGCTCAGCCTTCCTCCAGCTTCGTTTTATCTTTATTATAGCTCAGACTTCATCCAGCTTCGATTTATAAATATTTCTGATACCTCTTTTGTCCATATGGCATGTTATTCTCATCATTCTATGCAATTCACATCTAAAATACCTCTCGCTCGAACCAAATTTAATAATAATCAGATATACCCCATCCACACCTCTGCACACCATCAACTCATCCCTCCATTTAGTCTCCTCCAGCCCATGCTCAAGAAGACATTTTTCTCCATCCTGTGCACACGTGCATACATACACACACGAAGACATTCAAGCACACACACACACGCACCTATCTATCTAAATTTCGATTATCTAAGTGCCTAAATAGCTTGTATCATTTAAAGATTCCACAAAGAATTTCCATCTCCCTTTCCTCTCATCCTCTTCTCTCATCTCCTCTCCCTCTCTCTCTCTCGTCTACTCTCTCTCTCTCTCTCTCTCTCTCTCTCTCTCTCTCTCTCTGACGGCCCCCTGACATCTTACAGACTACTTTACATCCCTACAACAAAGGCAAATTCTTAGGGGAAGTTTTCAGTTACTCGACGAGAAGATATGAAGGGAAACAAAATACCGGCCAAGAGTAGAGTGTAGCAACTATACTCGATTTTTTCCATCTGTCCAGCCGCCTGTGGTGTTTGTGTATGGTAACACTGCGTCCGGGGCTTTAGATAGTCACATTCAGCTTACATTCAACAATAATAACAATATCCTATTTCGAATATTAACGGTGTAATTCGCATACAGCAAATTATTATAACGCTTTTCAGTAGCAAATGTACACCCAAATATCCTTTTATTTACCTAAAATTTACACATAGCGTAACTATTTAAAGCCCGGGAAGCAGTGTTACCATGTGAAAACACCACAGGCGGATGGACAGATGAAAAAAAAACAGTATAGTTAAGAGATGATAAAGAGAGTCAAAAGTGTCAATACAGGTCGAGATGGAAGGAGAAGATATAATAAGAAAAGACTTGATAAGGCACAGAACCGAGATGATAGCAATCTGCTTATATGTTATATTTTAAGTGTAAACAAAAATAAGGATGAAAACCTTTTATTTATAGAGAATTTTCTTTATTTACAACGTATTTAACATTTTCCCAAGACAAGCGCAGTACAACCAAAAAATGTACTGATCTGCTTTTTGGTTCGCTCGTCACCTGAAGATCTAAACGTTAAACTGCATATGCCTATTATTATTGCATCTAATTTAGCAATACTTTTTATCAAGATTTATGAACTTTTCATCAAAACTTTATCAACATAACATAACAATTAAAATATCATTCTATTGAAGATACAACGAAATCCAAAACATCCCTGAAAACAAATGATTATTCAAATGTGATTCTGTGAAATAAATCTAGCAAGGAACAGCAGCAACGAGGATAATAGCCAAGAAAGAAAAACATATATATAAAGTAAGAAAAAAGCAAACGAACAGCGAGAGGATCAAAAGGAAGAAACAGTTTTCTCAGGAATTAGTATCAGGCTAAGTAACCAAAGGGCCATTCTGGGGAAATAAGAGTGAGAGAGAGAGAGAGAGAGAGAGAGAGAGAGAGAGAGAGAGAGAGAGATGGGGGCGTGGGAGCAACGGTAAAATAGTTTTAACAGTTATACTTTTGTATTTATAAAGAAATACTGAAGTTGAAAACTGAGAATTGATGAAAAATAAGTTTTTTGGGGAAATAAAATGCACAATACAGTAAAGAAAAAACTGTCAAACAGCATGTATAATACTGATATGCTATTGTCTTCATGGTGCATTATGTTTTCTAAAATATTCCTCTCATAATAATAATATAATAATAATAATAATAATAATAATAATAATAATAATAATAATGATAATAATAAAAACTTAGGAAGAAAGGAATCTTAGCTGATTTTACTAAAAGTCTGAGAACGAGAAAAATATATTTATATTATTTCTTTTAATGATTTTATTTCCTCCGACGTTTCGACCTGCGATCTGATAGTCATTTGCTGCAAGTCACAAGAACGGCTGAATTAAGAAACAAGGCAAACAGGTATTTAGAGTACAGAGGTAAGTTGCATCAACCAATTTGGTTTTAATAGATAATCCAACTTGTTTGCTAGATGAAAAGAACAGTAAAAGAAAAAGATAAAAAGGGTCTAAACAATTTTACTTTATACATTCACCAATGTTAAATCTAGTCTTCCCTTCACTCACTCCCACTTTTTTATCATTCAGGGTTGGCAAATCCCAGTGCATAAAACTTATGTATATTACTGTTTTCAGCTTTTTATGATTACTCCTCTCAGGGTTTAAGACTTATATTCATGTGAATATCAAGGCATTGAAAACTCAACTAAAAGGCCCCTTTTTTCTATTGGGGCTGAAATTAGACTTCAAGGGCACCAGGAGGGTCACTTTTCATCTCAGTGACCTTTGAAAACTATGGATTTGACAGTAATATCCGTCATTTTCTGTTATTTTTTATGTTACTCCCTTCCCATATCCCCCTTCCTATCGGGGCTGAACTTGAACTTAAAAGGTATTGTGAGTGTCACTAGACATCTCAGTGATCTCAAAAACTAATGATTAGGCACTAATGTCTGTCGTTTTTGGTTATTTTTACAAGTCACCCCTTTCTCACACTCACCCCCCCCCCACCCCTGGGGTCTGAACTTGGACTTATAGGGAGTGTCACTAATCATCTCAGCGACCTCGAAAAGTGTGGGTTAGTTGTTTTAGGCAAGTTTTAAATTTCACATCCTTCCCATATCCCGTCCCCTATTTGGTGCCAGTTTTGTCATACACCCACAGTCTTCTTTCCCAGATGGTAAATCATATGCATGCAAAGTTTGGTTTAATTTGATATTGCATTTCGAAGTGTATGTGGCACATACATACTCACACATACATACATCCATTTATACACACACACACACACACATATATATATATATATATATATATATATATATATATATATAT
>NC_087210.1:20849188-20881688 GCF_015104395.2 Macrobrachium nipponense
TATATACTATTTATATAAAAAACTCCCCTTCGATTAACTCATATGAATATCAATTCCGAGGTAGAACAAATCAGTTTATAAAGACCTTTTGTACCTTACTGCGTGTATATGAATCACCGTGATAACGGGGCCCAGATAGAGAGATGAGATAGAGAGGAGAGAGAGAAGAGAGAGAGAGGGAGAGAGAGAGAGTGGGCATGAAGTTAAATAAGTTTCCAAAAGCATCAGTGATATAACATTAATTGAAATAATGTATTGTTAAGAACCATTCTATTATCGCTAATAAATTCCCCCTCGGTTAAGCATATATGAAACTTATTATTCCGAAGTATGAGCGAATTAATATTAAAGGACATTTTGTAGTTCGATATATGTATATGATCACGCTACTGTGATAGACTTATATATGACTACGTGCGGGCAAAGCACTACCACGCCACTGAGAAAGAGATGGTTGATGCAGTCTCCAAGACAAAAAATACCTGCGCGCGAAAGGTTTTCAGGTGGGAGGCGGCATGAACTTATATCTCTTGCGGTGTCGGGATGGTTTAAGGCTTCACGCCAGTCCTATTAATTGGGAGGTCGCTGGTTCGCACTGTCGATCGCCAATTCTATTATCGCTTAATTATTCCTCCTCGGTTAAGCATATACGAAAATATATTAATTTCCGAGGTAGAGCAAATATAAGTACATATAATGTGTTAAGTACTACAGCGCCATAAGCTTATTTATTTATCGGCTAGTTTAGAAGCGCTGACCTAATACGGGATAAACGATCTCACCAGAATTATCATTCCAATATCATTCGAGAATTGACGATGTTATTAGTAATTAGGTATAAATTATAGAGCGCCTCTATCCTTCATGATCTATTTCATGTCAAAACCAATGTTATTATAGTTTACCACATGTAACGCGATTTGTTGTTTGTTTTTCACTATCAAAAGTAATGCCACACACTCTCTGAAGCAATTTAGTTAATCAATGTATCTTTGGTCCGTAAATTGTATAGTTCGCGATAAATGGAACTTAACGAAGGATTTTAGTGTGTAAAGGCATTTCCGTATGAAGTTCAGCAAGTGCTGTCATATACATCAGATTGTACATTTCCATTGTTATCGAATGACAAATATATCACACCAAATATTCTTTGACGATAATACCCGAGAGAGAATTCCTACTGATTAAAAGTAAATGATGCATTCAAACATACGCTGAATAAATGCGGTAAGTGGTTGTAACTCTACATAAGAGCATTAGTCTTCATGCACTCAATGAAATCAGCGACGGAAGCTACGTTGCTGGGGACATGGCAAAATGCGAGAGAATGTGAGGACTTTATCAAAAATGCTTCATTCAGTCAGTCACGATGGAAACAAAAGATACGAGCATAACATAGCAATATGCAAAATCTCAGCTTTTGTCCACACCAAAATATGAAAATTAATGATAACGTGTTTCGTAGACGCATGTAAAAGCAATTCATCGCTTAGAATTTTGATACATAAGTAGAATTATGTCATTACCTAAGGAAGACGTAAGACTTCCATTTTCCGGACCACCTCTGGCAGTTTCCTTCGCAAGGAAGCCACAACTTATCACAGACAGGAGAGGAACATCTCGATTATATTATATATATATATATATATATAATATATATATATATATATATATATCTTACTAATATATATTATATCAATATCTTATATACCTATATATATATATATATATATAGATATATATATATATATATATATATATATATATATATATAAGTAAAGTATAAAAGGCCCATTATAACACTGTTTAAAACTTAGACTATACTCCGGTGGACTGTCTTCCACCCTTATCCGAAATATGGTCTATAGTCCTTAGTTTTAAACCTTAGGTTTAATGGGCCTTTTATAGTTGAGACGTATCTTATTGCAACAGATTGAATCTAATTTTACAGTTACACACACCACACACACGACACACACACACACACCACCCACACAAAACATTATTTTATATAGTATTAAATTATATATATATATATATATATATATAATATATATAATATATATATATATTATATATATATATATCTATATATATATAATATAGATATATATTATATATATATATGTAGAGTGAAATCGACCTATTGCTAATCTTGTAATGTCATTTGGATATTAAAGCCTACTTATACTAGTCTTTCTCTGTATTTCAGTTATGCCTTATTACAGGGTCGTGCTAGACCGAAAGTTCTCGGCTATCTCTCTTTTCAATTTTCCTGTGGCACATCCTTATTTATACATAGCATCACGTTTTCATATACTCGTGATCAAGTTATTCATATATAATATATATATTATATATATATATATATATTATGATATATATATATATATATATGCATATATATATATATATATATATATATATATATATATATGCATATAATATAATATAATATATATATATTATATTTATATATATATATATAATATATGTATATATATATATGTATATATATATATAATAGATTATATTATATATATATATATTATATATATAATATATATAATATATATACTGTTTATAAATCAAGTTCCTTTAGTTATGCGAGAGGAAAACAATACTTATTAATGGAGGATTTAGTTTACACAGGAAGAACACACGTTTCAACCAAATAAGGGATCGTAACCGGGAAAGGAATAAAATGTAAACGCATCAGAGTTTAACACAGTTGGCTCCTCGTCATTAAAGATTTCTTTGCATTACTCAACTAGCAAAGAAGAGGGGAGCCGAATTCCCCATGAATATGGTGAAGATAAAGGGACCTCTAATGAACCAATCAATATGAAGAATATATATCTCAGCCAAATAAAGGCTGGAATAAATTTCTGGCAATTTTATTGTGAAGTATAGATGAACTATTTTATGTTTTTTGAAGAAAATATTGCTGCGCAGTAATTATCGAGATTTTTTCGCATGCCAAGAATTCCCTGCATGTGTACCAAGACTACATAACAGAAAAACTAGTGATTCTTCCACATAATAGAATTAAATGCATTTAGAATCACTATTTATCAAAAAGGTAGATATATTTTATAGATTACAAATAAGATCGACAAATATACAGCCAGGTAGAGGGACAGAAACTGACTGCAACGCCATGCATTTCACTGAGAATACAGCACTCCAATTTCAATGATATTAAAGATATTTTAACACAGAGAGTAAATTTTGCCGCGTACTTAACATAAATATATCTAAAGCGCATAGCATTAAGAATCATTAACTTAATCCACATTATTTGTCCAGGCCATTTATGAAATCCTGTATTGCCGATTACTGCAAAAAGCTAAATTACACAGATCGCACATTGTGAAATCTTAAATCTCGTTCTTTTTACTTGTTTTTTTATGTTTTTGTATGAATCATATTTCGCGCATTTAAAGTAGGATCTTCGCAAATGGACATAAAAGTAATTCCACTACTGTCTTCCAAAATTTTATTTTTCAGCCACCTAAAACAATTTTAAAAGCGCTATGGTGACGAAATACTCCTAAAATAGACAAAATCAACAATCTAATAATGAATTACTAGAGTAATTTGAAAATAATGGTGCCAAATTCTAGGGCTCAATGAGGAATAATCGACGCGCCAAGGAAAAACAATAAGCAATGCTAAGAAGCATTGAAATAGAAATAATTCCGCGCGCAGTTAAGGAAGAGGGAAACAAAAAAAGTTCAAGATAAATTTGCCAAAATAATAATGGAATGAATATGAGTTTCATTACTCTGTAGTTACAATAACTAAAGTTAACACTACTTTTCACGAGGAGCTACCAAATAGTTAGCAAATAGAAAAGAAAGAAAAAAAAAGATAGCACCAGGTATTTTTTTTCCGAGATCAAGCGTTGTGCAAAGCTGATCCCTCACCTGGAAAGACTTGACCGGCACCGAGACTCATCCGGATGTTGGCATCGATCAATGGAGCGGAGGAAAGGGGGTCGGGGTAGAGACAGACGCCCAAGAGATTCGGAGAAGAAAGGGCTGTTTGGGACAGGGAATAATACTGTTTTCTACAATGGCCGCGTAAATGGTAAGAACCGTGTATGGTAATGCTAGGAAACCACTATGCAATGACGTTGAAAGTTTGAAATTTTTATTTTTGTAAATACCTTCGGCAAGACAATCCCATTTCGGTTTTTACCCTCCATTTTCGAAACGAATTTTGAATTTTCTAACTAAAAAGCAAGAGATGTTTCATACTATACAACATTCTACGAGAATTGTAAGAATTGGCCTATGATTACACACGCATTTCACCTAATGGCAACGAATCACTAGAGATTTAACTCAGAACAATACTTGTAATTCTGAAGATCTCCTGCAAGCGTTTTAAGTGTCCCATTCCTTTTTGTTTTAAATGACTTATAATGTAACACAGACATTTTACCGTAGTTAGAAAGATACAGGGTCCTTGATCACAGTCTTTGATTTTTATATTTCACAGAGACTACAACATAACGAGCGAGTTTGAAAAGAATTACAGCGAATGCTTCTTCTCATTGAATTCTTGATTCTTGCTCTCGGCTATTGGAGTTGGAGAGCCTCTCACAGCCCTGAATAATTTGGCGGTCACAGAGATGGATTTGAAATGGCGAAGGAAGTGGGAAGTGCCTGCACCTCCGATTCAGTAGGCGAGAAGTTCATGAAATAAGGAAAAAGAGATAACCCCTATTATAATTCAAAGGGTAATCCCAAAGAACAATTTATCCGTCGTAAGTAAATTTATCCGAAAACTTTGCAAAATTAATCCACATCCCTCGTGTTATGATGACTCTTTTGCCTAAAAATATTCACGGTTGTTTTTTGCACCAGACAACCGAAAAATGGTTGAGGCATTTGATATGGGATATCTAATTATCTGGTCTGTTGTGGCAAAACCCGTGGCGAATTAGAGACCTGAAATTCTCACATGAATAATTAGCAGGAGCTGGGATATGACTATATGAATTTTTTCCTGAAAGTAATATAGCTTATTATGTTTTTTCAGCAGGAATAATATAACACGGAAACAGTTTAACTTCAATTGCTTTGGATTGCAGCAAGGTAGCTGTAAAGGTTGTGTGTGGAGAGGGAGCCGCATTAAAAAGAAGATGAAAGGAAAAAGAGGAAGGTAAAGAGAATAGTTCATAATAAAAGTATTATAGTGGGCTACTTTATAACTCTTTTTTTAACTCCCGATTTCCCTTGTATACTATCATGCATACACACACACACACCACACCCGGCTACATACATTATATATATATATATATATATATATATATATATATATATATATATAATATAGCTATATATATATATATATATATTATATATATATTAGTATAGTAGAATTATATATATATGTTGTTGTGTGTGTGTGTGTGTGTATACATCCATTCATACATACATTATAGAATATATGAGTATAAAAAAGCGAACATACAGATATATCAATTTAATTCAAGTATTCGACAAGCATTTATGCATTACTGTCATTCCTTGACTCCTGTGAGCAGCCAACAAGCAAGTGCAATGTTCACTGGTAGACATTGTTAAGCGTCAAAAGACGGGATCATTGGTTTTATCAGTATATATCGTGTCACCACCTCTTATAAGGATGTTGTCAGAATTCCATGTTTTCCTCGTTTATCACACAGCACCATAAACTAAACAAGCTCATACTAATATATATATATATATATATATATAATTATATATATATTATAGCTATATATATATATATATATATGTAGATATGTATATATATATATATATATATATATATATATAGAATATATAATATATATATATATATATATAATATACATGTATATTATATCTATATATATAATATATATATATATCTATATATATATATATAATATATATATATATATATATATATATTATATATAGATATACTATATATAAGACCTTAATGCTGCACTACAGATCATGAACTGAACATACATTTATAATAGCTTAGATACATAACGATTTCATATAAACTTGGATACTAAATGTTGAGAATTAGACCATATGAATGAAAAATAATGATAACGGGAGGGGGGAGACAAAGCATCACCTTAAAATTGTTCTTCGATTCGTTTTTCCTGTTCATCTCTGAATGACGAGCCGCAGTAGCTTCCAACTACTTTTGTTTTCAACAAACAAGACTATTTCTAACATCGACCTGTTATAGTTAAGTGGTCTTCTGTGGCTATTACTGGAATCTCATAGTTTACAGCAAAAAATTACAGCAACCACATGTACACTTGCATTAAGAAATGTGTCATATCCCAGCTCCATCAGGTGCGCAAAAAGCAATTCTTTATAATAGACACTCTAGAGGCTCGAGGATTATTACATTATATTTTCAAGTAACTTTTGTCACATGTCCCTTTAGTAGTGTTTGGAATTTCTAATGTAACTGTGTAATATATGGTCGCCAAAGTTGTACACACCAATCATTTCACATTTGCTATCTCCTAATAACAATTAGGATTTTTTTTTAAATTACATAAAAAATCTAATTTCATTAATTCTGAAAATGATATTAACATTTCCCGAATTATTATTGTAGGCAATGCGAGCACGATTCATGAGAAATGGATGATTTTCACGTATTAAGAAATGTCTTCTGCCTGCCAAAGATTTTTCACAAACTTCAATTTTAATATGGCTACTTGTGAACAACTGTATTGATAAAAAATTCAGGCGGATGGAGAAGTAATTTCACCGATTTTCTATCAAACCCGAGACAACAACAGTAATGCTTATCCATCAACTTATCTGTTATGTAATAAATTGCGCCAAGTAAAACTGGAAAGACCGTTTATTTAGGCATATACAATAGCATCAAAGAATTACGGATACGAGTCTAATGACATATTTGTAAGATATTACAAGAAGGCAGTTTATTCTTTTATTGGTGGCAGAACGTTATTATCCGGCCTTTCATAATCGATAAATGAAGAAAATGGCGGTTAGTCATAAAATGTTTCAGAATCACTATTGCATGAGTAAAAATGAAAACTGTTTCGATTTTAAGATACTCTGGAGAAAAAACTATTCTGAAAGCACCCTTTAATTGTTTCACAACCCTGTAAGGTTGCATACGTTTCAGCCAGAGTGATATGTTTCTCTGATACGACTATTTTTTTTTTTTGTTTTGTTTTTTTTTTTTTTTTTTTTGTTTTTGTCAAGATTGCAAATGAATGTTGAAATAATCATGGTAAAGATAAAAAAATAATAAGTCGAATAGTAGACTAAATAAATTAAAAGTGAATGATCATTCCAAGAAAGGAATTATTATTTCAAAAACCCTTACAAGATCATACTGGAGAGACCGAGAATGGCTCTTTTGAAATTTACTCAGATGCTACAGAACTTGCGATGGATTTAGGAAACGATAATGATGCAAAGAATATGTACGTACTTGATTTCAACAAAACTCAACTCGAGAATGTCACTCAGTGAACTTCATTTTCACAAAAAAATAACACAACATTAACATCATTGGAGCCGTTATGGAATGACTCAGTCAGCAAAAGAGAGATTGCCTAGAGCAAGAAAATACATTTGTTTTAAACAAAAAAATGGCCCCCCCCCCCCTTGACAAAATAATTCATTTTCGGGGATTCTTTTCCTCTCCTTCCTAGCAGATGCAGGTGAGCAAGTGATTTTCTTTATTCACGTCCTAGACCTAAAATGATTTATACTTAGACCTCTCGGACTCACCAAACGTACGAACAGGATTAACTTTAGCGGATACATAACCATATATAATTGCATTTGTATAGCAGAATAGACATAATTTTGTGGTGTTTCTAAACACACAAAAGACACCAGGCAAACCAACATGTGTAAATATAATATATATATATATTATATATATTATATATATAATATATCTATATATATATATGTAGGTATATATATATATTATCTGATATGATTTTTTTGGGTGTGTGTGTGTGTGTGTGCGTCTGTGTGTGCGAGTGGTTGTGTGTGTGGAGTGTGTGTAGTGTGTATGTGTGGGTGTGTAACGGAATCTTATTCATTGTTTTATTATCTAGTGAGGAAAACTACATTTCAGACCAAATAAATATTTTTGACACCACAGCTGGTCAGCTTGCTGTAAATTCGAGAGATATAGATTTAAAGACATACTTACAAGAATTTTTTTAGAAATAGGTAGTTAAGAATGCTTTAAATACAATTACTAATTTTCTAAATTCTGCCAATACTTATCTTTATTGATTTTCAAGGTAAAAAATTGAAGGAAATTCCTTCATTGGGTAAATATAGTGAATCACCTTTCAACAGAAAAATGTTCAGAGGTTATAAGGGTCAAGATTTCAGAGAAATCGTAAACTATTAACTATAATAAAATAATTATGGTGACTTCATAAGCAAAATCAGCAGAGATGAAGTGAAGACCTGTGACGTCCATGAAGTCCTGTCGTGGAGACTCGAGGACCTTCGCTGTTTCAGAGTCTCCAGGAGGATTCCCAGCCTTTGAGTCTCCGAACTCGCTAAGGTGACTTCGCTTACCTATATTTTTTTTGCGTTTTTACACCTCTTTTGTGTGTGCATGTATTTGTTTATATTATACATATAATTGAATATAGTTGTAAAATGAAAACAAATACTGGATAACGAGTCACCTTGGCGATTCGGATCCTTGAAGGCTGGAGTCCTTCCGGGACTCTGAATCCGGAGAGGATCGTCGGAGTCCCTCCACCCAAGGC
The DNA here is from genome assembly GCF_015104395.2 of Macrobrachium nipponense. Classification (NCBI taxonomy): domain Eukaryota; kingdom Metazoa; phylum Arthropoda; class Malacostraca; order Decapoda; family Palaemonidae; genus Macrobrachium; species Macrobrachium nipponense. The sequence continues at coordinate 20,857,986 of NC_087210.1, forward strand.
ATGATGACGTCACAGATCTTTAATCCTCTGTGCCCTTGCTTATTAGTTAACCATAATTATGTTTTTATTTAGTTTATAGCTTACGATTCCTCCATGTAATCTTGAACTCTTATAAAACTGGAACCATTATTTCTGTTGAAAAGGTGATTCATATTAGTTCCAAAGGAAGGCATTTTCCTTCAATTTTTTTACCTTGTGCCGAAGGAGTTCCCTCTCTCCTAAGATTCTGTCACTCAAATTAAAATTTAACTGAAAATCACCTAACGGCAGAATTTTAAAATGGGTATTGTATTTAAAGCATTCTTAATAAGGAATTTCTAAAACATTCATGATAACTATGTGTTTTAATTTTATATCTCTAGATTTACATAAGATGACCAGTCCTGTGGTTTCAAAAATATTATTTCCATTAGATCTCTGTTACCCCACCAGTGGCAAAAATAATGAAGAAAATTCGTTATTAACTGTGTTTTATTACAGTTCTCTCTCTCTCTCTCCATCGCGCGCTCTCTTCGTATACACATACATACCCACACACACACCAAAAAATCATATCAAATTATATATATATATATATATAGATATATATATATATATATATATATATATATATATATATATATATATATATATATATATATATATATATATATATCTATATATATATATATATGGAGAACGTCCAAATTACTGATAACCATTGCATAAGTGAAATAAAAAAGATAAGGCCTATAGACACTTTTTTAGATAGTAAACAAATTGATGTGTTATCGTAATAAAAAAAAGTTTTTATAATCACTACTTCATCCGAACTTAAAGCAAAATAAGACAAATAAAATAAACACAACAGCAATAATAGAGAATACACAAGAAAGTGAGAGCAATAGTAAAGAACAGATCATACCGCCGATTCATTAGAGCGATTACTTTCCCCTGATGATGCACATGATCAATCTGGGTCTCATTTTGATAATTGCTTTAACTTCTGTGGTCCATTTCGATGATTTGATCTCATGTGAGACAATGGAGCCTATTGTAATCCAAATACCGGGAATTCACCCAATGAAATATGATTAGGTGTGTAAATGGTGGGGTTTTTCGTGGGTAATAATGAATGAATGGATTATTAGTTTACAATGATGACTCGGTTAATGTCGAAGTGAATTCTGAAAACGAACGACAACAGAGGGACAAGAATTTTTACATCAAATTTATTGTTTTTAAAATAGTATTTTGTTGTGTTTAAGAATATCATTCCTCCCAGACTTTTTTAAAAGTCACTTTTGCTACTCTCAAAGGAATGTTTTATATTAATCAAAACCCTAGAGGAAAAAACTGCTGGTACGTTCTCCAAGCACAATACTGATAGATAAGTAGAGTAAAATTTGCAGAAACATAAACTATTAACCACCAAGTCCAGAATGAATAGTAAAAGGTACGCGTCAAGTTTTTTGTGTGTTTTTGTTATTCATACCCGCTGCTACAGAACGCTGGTGACTGATCCTATTGTGGCCTTTACCATCTTACTTTACTGCCAAAAATAAAGCCTCAGCGGTAAATCTTGCAGCCTTATCACAGTACCCAAGAGGTTACCTAATTCACAAATTTAAATTCAGCGAGGGTGATAATGCCGTAATATGTTAAAAATAATTGTACGTAGATTAATGCCATCAGAAAATATTGAACAGTCATGAAAGGAAGCTTTACTTTAATGAATTACCATTAAGGTTTCTCTGCTCCTGACTCCTTTTATTAGGTTATTCAGTTTTTTTCTTATTCTGCACTTGGGGAATAGAGGAAATGAAGAGTATATTACCAGTTATCGCTATTCAAAAGGTCTCCGGCATTTCAGAGTAAGAGCGGTACCAGAAATTGAGAAGTCATGGCTAACGGCCCAAGTTTGAAGAAAAAATAAGGAAGGTTAGATACTTAAATCAAAATGAATTCCACTTCAAATGTAACACCTTTTTCTAACGTAACTTCAATATCATATAAACAACTCTGTTTCATGTTTGCCATGATATAGTCTCTTGCAGAGGGACTGGATACAGTATCTCTTAGTGATAAGACTATAAAACTTGGGTTGCCTTTGCAGTAAAGATTTCATGGGAGAGAGAGAGAGAGAGAGAGAGAGAGAGAGAGAGAGAGAGAAGAGAGACAGAGAGAGAGAAGAGAGAGAGGGAGGGGGAGTGAGAGAGAGAGAGAGAGAGAGAGAGAGAGAGAAAGCTTATCAGAATTAATAAATTATTTGACACTTTGAAAACTCCCATTAAAATCACGACGAAACCAAATCATCTCATCTGTTCTAACATCATACTTTCGCTATAATAAAAAATGTCAAAGAGCTTTAAGACTATCGAACATTGATAATAATATCATATGTGGTTTCAACAGCTTCCATGAAATAACCTTCTTCTCTTCACTTTCTTTTTTTATTTTCCTTTCCAGATGCGTTGCATGAACCGACATTGAAGCCTTCTATAAATCAGTTAGTAAAATGTGGTATAGAATTGTCACAGTTTGTCGGATAACTCACTGATGGTTGAATCTCTTAGACACTATGCTGCAAATCTCAAGTGTAATTAGGACAAAGCCTTAACACCTCGTCTATCATGTGCCTGGCCACGAAAAAACACTAATTCATTATCCTCAGGTGTTCAAGGAAGTGGTTGCTTGATAGTGAATTGGAATTGTTTTGATGCTACCAGAAGAATGAGGATCCAACACTGGGAATGGCTCTGAAGGGAGCAGGCGGGATGAAATAAAAGGAATAATCCAAGGAGGCAAAGGAGGAAGAGTCTGGAATGAGGAAGATTCTCTTAAAAAAAAATAATAATAACTTGAAGCGGCATAAAGCCTCCATTTTTGAAGAGGTCAGCTTCTGTGGGCCCCGTCTGGAAGAAAACGGGAACATCTCCTTAATCTGTGTTAAGGAGAACTTGGGGATAAGAAGACAGAAAGATAGAGGAAGAAGACACAAGACTTGTACAGGGTTGAATGCAGCCAATTTCACAGTGACAATTCTGGTGTTTTAAAAGCAATCAGGGAAAGAGGGGAAACACATTTTAGTACGAGGAGAAGTCAAGCAACGCCTAATGATAACAAAAATTAAATGCAGAATTAAGGCAAAAGAAACCTATACGTTTAAGAGCCCTGTATATACCCAAATGATATACAAAATTCATATCAGATAAAGGCAAAATAAAACTTAACTATTAGCGCTGTATAAAGACCAATCGACTTCCAAACCCACACCTTTCTGCGCCATAGACAGCGTCATGGTTATGCTACCTATCAACCATAACCCATCATCCTAAACTACCGGATCCCCCCCCCCAACCACCCTTAAAAAAGTACCATATCTGGCTCAGACCTTTTTTCCAAAACCAGATTACTTCCCACCGATTTCAGGAATTTATGTAATGTATCTTTTTGTTAAATTAAGTCAAAGCCTTTTGCGTATCCATACTAACCCCCAGACGACCAATACAGCAAACAGAGTCAAATCTATATACATTCTGATTTTAGTGGGACGAAGGCATACCTGATAAGGTAATGAAAATAAAATATATATAATATATTATTATAATATATACATCGATATATATATATATATTATAATATATATATATAATTATGAAAAATACGAGACGAGATTATCAGAACGTAGATGAATTACAGGAAGCCCCAAACCTACAGATTCCATATAAGTCCCAGTACCATTCTGTGCAATAAATACTTGTAATGGTACAGGGACTTGATGGACACCTGTATAATCACTTACCTAACGTTAACCCGGCGAGGTTGACACGAAAGCATTCGGTGAGAAGCCGAATTGAATTCCGCTTACGCGCAGCTCCGAACTTCGATGCAAAGTTTTAGAAAAAAGTAAATAACTTTCTGCTATTGTAAACACACAAAGGAAATAAAAATACGTAAAGTATAAAAAAATAATACATAACAAATACAATAAAAAAATGAATAAGAAAGTATACAAATAAATAAAAGAATAATAAAAAAAATTAGAAATTTTCGGTCGCTTCCCAGAAACGATAATTATGAAATCCTTAAATAGGTCTTGTGTTTGATTCGAAAAATTAAAATTTTCCCCCAAAATATGTTACCCTTTAAAAACGAAGTTCTCTCTCTCTCTCTCTCTCTCTCTCTCTCCTCTCTCTCTCTCTCTCTCTGCAGCTTTATGCAAGCAATTCAAAATCAGTCATCATTCACGATCCAAAAGGCACAACTCTGCCATCCTCATCACTCATAATTGCGATTCCCACACTCAACAGGTAAAACACAATAAAATTCACCCCGGGGAAAAATAAAAGTTTTCTTTTCAAACATGTATTTGGCATTTCTTCCCATTTCCAAATTCCGATTCGTTGAGGGGGGCGGCGCCCTTTTCCAAGTTGATATATGATTTGGAAATTTTGTGAGGTAGTGAAGAGGGTGAGTGACCTGCTTTGTATATTTCCTCTTTCGTGTTCGAAAATATTTTGTTTTCCGGCAAAACATTCTTGTATAAGACTGAATAAACCAATAATAAAATTTGCAATTATGCAATGCCCCAAAACGAGCTCAGCGGGTTTCGTTTGATTTCAAAATAGGTTTACTCAGACTGGCTTCCTGCAGATTTGTATAGTAAAGTGTGAAAGTGTTTTGTCTAAGATCCCTCCTATACTGGATTCTTTACGTTTATGTGAAAATATACTTTTGTTGTTGTTGTACACTACATTTATAACAATACGGATGAACATTATCCATTTACCTTTTTGCTTCCAGCCACTGCATGGGCAAAAGAGAGCGTTTGAAGGTATGTCTTCGATCTTGGAAATGTAATTTTACCTTCACGCTATCCGTCAAAGCACCCAGCTTCCCATTAAAATAGAATTTTATTTAATCGTTTAAAGTTTCTTTTTATTTATTTAGTTATTTCAAAGAAATCTAACACCCACTAAGATACCTCGTATGGAATGGCTTCACATGTGGGACATACTTCCGATGCTAGGATTCGTATCAGACCCCAGACACTGATATCAAGCACCGATTATCCGACCAAAAGAAATACTGACAAATTATAATACACTTTTTGAACATAACTACCAACATTTTGACTGAATGGCAAGACGATGTAACATGCACAGATTCCATGAGCGAAAACTTCAGTGGATACAGCGTCACGAATTCCCTCCATGTGTGGCAGAGAGAGAGAGAGAGAGAGAGGAGAGAGGAGAGAGAGAGGAGAGAGAGAGAGAGAGACAGGAGTTGATTATCCTCGAAATAAAATTGTGGACATTTCCGGTTGTTTCCTCAGCTTTATCGAATGTCCTTTGTCGTAACCATGACTTTCTGAGTTTTGCTTGTAGGATTCTGACTAGAATAAAAAAAAATAAATAAAAAATACTGACAAGGCTAAGTGCATAAAATCTAATGAACACCAATACGCAACTGAGAATAGAATAATATATATAAATTGAAGGAAACAGTAACTATTTAATGGTCCTACTATACTCGTATAATCTATGTAGAACGCTTTCTTGCGGACAAAGAGGGCTGGTCATTCCCTTTCAGAGGACAACGTTTACAATGGATTGTTCAATGCGATGAGCTCTTAGACGACACGAGAAACAAACTAATATGTTGCCCGAGAGAGAGAGAGAGAGAAGAGAGGAGAGAGAGAGAACTTATTATAGGAAGTGTAATGCAAATAAACAATAATACAAAAAAGACAGATAATAACTCTTCTAAAATGAACAAAACGAACAGAAAAGAAAAAAAAAATCCAAGTCATAGAACATACTTGCCATAAATGTACAAAATACCCTTTTCATCAAATCTTGTGATAGCCTTGACATTACAGGTCCTTTTTCACATACATGTGGAGTGATGATGCAAAATGATTCCACCATAGATCATATTTCTCCAAAATCTTAACAAAGCAATTGATGTCTTTAATACCGCTGGAATAACCTGCACGCTCCTTTGAAAAACTGCCCTACTGTGCCATCACCTCATCCTCAAGTGGAGAGAAGAGAGAGAGAGAGAATTCTCTCATGATATACAAACGTTTAATTATTTTAAAATTCTTTTAGATTTTCGTAGAGCAAGAGCATTGAAGCAATATCATTGGAGAAAAAAAATATATAAAAAAAAAATATACAATCAAGAATGCACAAATAAGACTTGCAATTTTACTGAATTTAAGCTATATACGCAGTGCACCTATAAACCATCAAATAACTAAAATACTACATACAAACAAACAAAACACACACAATTATATATCATAGCTCTATTTATCTATATAGTTATATATATTATAAATATATGATAAATATATATATATATATATATAATATATAAATATATATATATATATATATATATATATATATATATAATATATGTAATATATTATATATATATATATATATATATATTATATATAGTTATATATATATATATATATAATATATATCTATATATATATATATATAAATATATATATCGGGAAGTGCTCAGTTCCAACGCCTTCTATATCTTATAAATATATAAGATATATAATATATATATATATCTATATATAATATATGTGTAGATATATATATATTATATATATATATATAATATATATATATATATATATATATAATATAATATATATCTATATATATATATATATACATACATACCACACAACCACACACACACACAACACACATATAGATAATATATATATATATATATGAGTGTGATATACATACATACACACACACACACACACACACACATTATATATATATATATATATAATTATTAATAGATATATATATATATAATATATATAAATATATTTATATATAATATATATATAATTTAAATAAAAATATATATATATATACGTATTACATTATATATATATATATATATATATATCTATATATACCCTATCTATCATATATATATATATTTATAGATTATATATAGTATATATATATATAAATATATATAGTATCAGAACGAATGACATGAGAATTAAATTGAAATTACATTGTGATCAAAAGTCCATTATCGCATTTGTGGGCATACGTGTCCTTTGAATATAACTGGATTGCACCATCAACCCGAGAATGAGTTCTTCATTGTCTAAACGTACCAGAACTAATACTAGCAACCAGTATTGCCAACAGATAAGTAACTAACCATATCATTCACGTTCAAGACTACTAATAATAAACAAGAGTAAAGCATGCGGTGCAACATAATGCCAAAAACTGAAACAAAAATGTAAATGTAGATTAGATTGGTTTTTCCTCGAATCAAAAAAGCCCTCTCATGTCTCCCCCCAACAAAAAAAATCCTGCAAATTGAAAACCGAACTAGAGAAACACTTCCATTAAAAACAGAAGACAGCGGTACACGTCACAGCCCACTGGAAATTAGATGATGTTACATCAATAGGTACAAAAATTTGTGTTGTGCAAAATTTTATATAAATATCTATATATATATATATATATATATATATATATCATATAATAATATATATATCTATATATTATGTGTGTGTGTGTGGTGTGTGTTGTGTGTGCGTAGTGTGTGTGTTTGTGTGTGTGCGTGTGAATTTGTCTGTGTGTATTGCAGAAAATGATGATATTGACAATCTTTGTTCTAATTGTTTCACAAACCCTGTGAAGGTTGCATAACGGTTTCAGCCTAGTAATATGTTTCTCGATACTTACTATTTTTTTGCAAGATTGCTAATGAATGTATGAAATAATCATGATAAAAATAAAGTCGAATATTAGACTAAAATAAATTAAAGTGAATGATCATTCCAAGAAAGGAATTTTTATTTCAAAACCGTACAAGATCATACTGAGAGACGCATTGCTTCTTTTGAAATTTAACTCAGATTTCTACAGAATTTGCGACGTGGATTTAGAAGAACGCATAATGAATGCAAGAATATGGACGTACTTGATTTCACATAATTCAATTCAGAGAATGTCACTCAGTGACTTCATTTTTCACAAAAAAATAACACAACATTACATGACTGGAGCCGTTATGGAGTGACTCAGTCAGTCAAGAAGAGAGATTCTAGAACAAAGAAATATATTTGTTTATGCTTTAAAAATAATTCAGTTTTCGGGGATTCCTTTCTCTCCTTCCGTACAGAATGGCAGTGAAGCATCAGTTTATTTTTCTTTCTTTTCACTTCTAGACCTAAAATGATTTATACTAGAGATTCTCGAACTCACCAAACGAACGACAGATTTAACTGTTAGCGATACTAACATATATAATTGCATTTGTATATCCAGAATAGACCATAATTTTGTGTGTGTTTCTTAAACAACACGAAAGACACAGTCAAACACAAGCATGTGTAAATATATATATATATATATATATATATATATTATATATATATATATATATTATATATAGTATTGATAATCATTTTTTGGGTGTGTGGTGTGTGTTTGTGTGAGTGTGTTGTGTATGTGTGGGTGTACGAGAGAGAGAGAGAGCGAGAGAGGAGACCGACTGACCCCCTTAATGTGAAATAAAACACTTTTAATTTTAACAAGAATTTTATCATTGTTTTATATATCTCTCGTGAGGAAACTACATTTCAGACTAAATAAATATTTGTTGACACCACAGACCTGGGTCATCTTATGGTAAATTCGGAGATATGAGTTTAAGACATCTTATCAAGAATGTTTTTAGAAATATGTATTAATAATGCTTTTAAATACAATTACTAATTTTCTAAATTTCTGCCAATATCTTATCTTTAGTGAATTTTTAAAGTTAGAGACAGACTCTGAGAGAGAGAATCTCCTTCGCCATCAAAGGTAAAAAATTGAACGAAGAATTTCCTTCCATTTGGTAAATAATTGAATCACCTTTCAACAGAAAAATGGTCAGAGCTTATAAAGGTCAGATTTACTAGAGGAATCGTCACTATTAACTATGTAAAACAATTATGGTGAATTCATACAAAATCAGCAGAGATGATGTGAAGACCTTTGACGTCATTAAAGTCCTGTCGGTGGAGCTCCGAGATCCTTCGCTGATTCAGAGTCTCCAGAAAGGATTCCAGCCTTTGAGTCTCCGACTCGCTAAGGTGACTTCGCCTTACCTACATTTTTTTTCGTTTACACCTCTTTTGGTGTGTGCATGTATGTGTATAGTATACATATAATTGAATAGAGTTGTAAATGAAACACAAAATACTGGATAACGAGTCACCTTAGCGAGTTCCGTGATCCTGGAAGCGGAAGTCCTTCTGGGCCTCTGAATCCTGAGAAGGATCGTCGGAGTCTCCACCGAGAGGCTGATGACGGCCACAGATCTTTAATCCTCTGTGCCCTTGCTTATTAAATCACATAATTATTTTTTATTTAGTTAATAGTTTACGATTCTCCATGATCTTGACTCTTATAAAACTGAACCATTTTTCTGTTGAAAGGTGATTCATATTAGTTACCAATGGAAGGATTTGCCTTCAATTTTTTGACCTTTGATGGGAGATGAGGTTCCTCTCTCTAAAGTCTGTCACTCAAATTAAAAATACTGACAATCACTACGGCAGAATTTAAAAAATGGGTAATTGTATTTAAAGCATCTTAATATAGATTTCTAAAACATTCCATGGATAACTATGTGTTTAATTTTATATCTCTCGAATTATCATAAGATGACCCAGTCTGTGGTTTCAAAATATATTTCCATTAGATCTCTAGTTACCCCACCAGTGGCAAAAATAATGATAAATTCTTTAAATTAACTGTGTTTTTTTACACCCTCTCTCTCTCTCCGTCGCGCGCTCTCTCATATACACATACATACATACATACACACTCACACACACACACACATACACACACACACCACACCAAAAAAATCATATCAAACTATATATATATATATATATATATATATATATATATATATCTATATATATATATATATATATATATATATATATATATATATATATATATTATATATATATATGGAGAACGTCCAAATTACTGAAAACAATTGCACAAGGTAAGGAATAAAAAAGATAATGCAGAAGACACTTTTTTAGATAGTAAACAAATTGATGTGTATCGTAATAAAAGAAAGTTTTATAATCACGACTTCATCCGAAATTTAAAGCAAAAGTAAGAAAAATAAAATAAAAAAACAACAGCAATAATAGAGAATTAAACAAGAAATGAGAGCAAGAGTAAAGAACAGATCATACGCCGATCATTAGAGCGAATCTTTCCCTCCTGATGATGCAAATGATCATCTGGTCTCATTTTTGAAGTTGCTTTAACTTTCCTGTGGTCATTTCGATGATTTGATCTCATCTGGGACAATGGAGACCTATTGGAATCCAAATTACCAGGAATTCACGACAATGAGAATAATGATTAGGTGTTGTAATGGTGGGTTTTTTGGTATAATGATAGAATGGATTATTAGTTACAATGATGACTCGGTCATGTCTGAGTTAATTCTGAAAACGAGACCAACAAAGAGGACAAGAATTTTTACAACAAATTATTGTTTTTTAAAATAAGTATTTTGTTGTTTGAAGAATATATTCCTCCCAGACGTTTTAAAAGTCAACTTTTGTTAATCTCAAAAGGAAATGTTTATATTAACAAAACCCTAAGGAAAAAACTGCTGGTACGATCTCCAAAGCACAAATACTGATAGATAAGTAGAGTAAAATTTGCAGAAACATAAAATATTAACCACCAAGTCCAGAAATGAATAGTAAAGTAAGCAGTTTGGTATTCATACCCGCTGCTACAGAACGCTGGTGCTGATCCTATGTGCCTTTACCATCTTCCTTTACTGCCAAAAGATAAAGCTTCAGCGGTAAATCTTGCAGCCTTATCACAGTACCCAAAGAGGTTACATAATTCACAAATTTAACTACAGCGACGGATAAATGCCGTATAATGTGAAAAATAATTGTACGTAGATTAATGCACATCAGAAAATATTGAACAGTCATGAAAGGAAAAGCTTTACTTTAACTGAATTAACCAGTTAAGGTTTCTCTTGCTCCTGACTTCCTTTTATTACGGTTATTCAGTTTTTTTTTTTATCTTATTCTGCACTTGGGGAATAGGAGGAAATGCAAGAGTATATTAAACAGTTATCGCTATCAAAAAGGTCTCCGGCATTTCAGTAGTAAAACGTGGTACCAGAATTGAGAAGTCATGGCTAACGCCAAGTTTGAAGACAAAACAAGGAAGGTTAGATACTTAAATCAAAATGAATTCCACTTCAAATGGAAAACAGCTTTTCGAACGTAACTTCAAATATCATATAAACAACTCTGTTTCATGTTGCCATGATATAGTCTCTTGCAGAGGACTGGATTACAGTATCATCTTAGTGACACAGACTATAAAACTTGGTTGCCTTTGCCAGTAAAGATTTCATGGAGAGAGAGAGAGAGAGAGAGAGAGAGAGAGAGAGAGAGAGAGAGAGAGAGAGAAGCTTATTCAGAATTGATAAAAATTATTTGACACTTATGAAAAACTCCATTAAAATCAACGACGAAACACAAATCATCTTCATCTTGTTCTAACATATACTTCGCTATAATAAAAAAATGTCAAAGAGCTTTAGAACTATCCGAACTAGATAATAAAACATCATATATGGTTCAACAGCTACATGAAATAACCTTTCTTCTTCTTCACTTCTTTTTTTATTTTCTTCCAGATGCGTTGCATGAACCGACATCGAAGCCTTCTATAAATAAGTTAGTAAAAGTGATATAGAAATGTCACAGTTTGTCGAGATAACTCACTGATGGGTTGAATCTCTTAGACCACTGGAGGCCTGCAAATCTCAAGTGTAATTAGGACAAAGCCCTTAAACCTTCGATCTATCATGGTGCTGGCCACGAAAAAACAAACAATAATTTTATTGATGCCTCAGATGTTCAAGGAAAGTGTTTACTTGTTTAGTGAATTGGAATTATTTGATGTTTAACAGAAGAATGAGGATCCAACACGGGAATGGCTCTGAAGGGAATCAGCGGGATGAATAAAAGGAATAATCAAAGGAAGCAGAGGAGGAAGAGTCTGGAAATGGGGAAGATTCTCGTAAAAAAAAAAAAATAATAATAATAACTTGAAGCGGCAGAAAGCCTCCATTTGTGAAGAGGTCAGCTTCTTCTTGTGGGCCCCGTCGGAAGAAACGTCGAAAATCTCCTTAAATCTGTGTTTAAGGGAGACGTGGAGGATAAGAAGACAGAAAGATAGAGGAGAAGACTCAAGACTTGTACAGGGTTGAATGCAGCCATTTCCACAGTGCAATTCTGGTGTTTTTAAAAAAGCAATCAGGGAAAGAGGAGAAACAATTTTAGTACGAAGAAGTCCTAGCAGACGCCTAATGATAAACAAAATTAAATGCAGATGAAGGCAAAAGAAACCTATACGTTTAATAGCCTGTATAGACGACCCCTAATAATAAACAAAATTAAAAGCAGATGAAGGCCAAAGAAACCTAACTATTTAATAGCCTGTATAGACCAATATATATACAAAATTCATAGCAGATAAGGCAAAATAAACTTAACTATTAGCCTGTATCAGACAATCGACTTCCAAAAACACCAAACGCTTTCTGCGACCATAGACCAGCGTCATGGTTATGCCACCTATCAACCAGAAACCCATCCAACTAACCCCCCCCACGCCCCAACCACCCCTTAAAAAAAGTACCATATCTGCTCAGACCCTTTTCCAAAACCAGTTTACTTCCCACCATTCAGGAAGTTTATGTAATGTAGAATTTTGTCAAAATTAAGTCAAAGCCTTTTGCGTATCCATACTAATCGACCAATACAATAAAACCGAGTCAAAATATGATATACGTTCTGATTTTAGTGGGACGAAGGCATACCTGATAAGGATAATGAAATAAAAATATATTTATATAATTATGAAAAATACGAGAACGAGATATAAACTAACGATGAATTACAGGAAACAACAAACCTACATGATGTCCATAAAGTTCCAGTACCATTCTGTTTAATAAATACTTGTAATGGTACTGGGACTTTATGGACACCTGTATATCACTTACCTAACGTTAACCCGGCGAGGTTGACAACGAAAGCATTCGGTGAGAAGCCAAATTGAATTCGGCTTACGCGCAGCTCCGAAACTTCGATGCAAAGTTTTAAGGGAAAAATTAAATAACTATCTGCTATTTGTAAAACACACAAAGGAAATAAAAATACGAAAGTATAAAAAAAATTAATAAATAAACAAATAAAATAAAAAAATGAATAAATAAAAGTATACAAAATAAATAAAACAAATAAATAAAAAAATTAGAAATTCTCGTCCGCTTCACCCGAAACGATAATTATGAATCTTAAATAGGTCTTGTGTTGAATTCGAAAAAATTAAAATTTTCCCCCCAAGATGTTGGCCCTTTAAACGAAGTTCTCTCTCTCTCTCTCTCTCTCTCTCTCTCTCTCTCTCTCTCTCTCTCTGCAGCTTTTATCAAGCAGATTCAAAATCATTCATCCATTCACGATACAAAAGGCACAACTCTGCCATCCTCATCATCCTCATAATTGCGAATTCCCAACACTCAACAGGTAAAAGCACAATAAATTCACCCCCGGGAAAAAAATAAAAGTTTTCTTTTCCAAACGATGTATTTGCATTTCTTCCCATTTTGCAAAATTTCCGAATTTGGTTGAGGGGGGCGGCGCCCTTTCCAAGTTGATATATGATTTGGAAATTTTGTGAGGGAGTGAAGAGGTGAGTGGACCTGCTTTAATTATATTCTCTTTCAGTGTTCGAAAATAATTTTGTGTTTCCGGCAAAAACATTCTATGTAAAGACTGAATAAAAACCAATAAATAAAATTTGCAATTATGCAATGCCCCAAAACTGAGCTGCAGCGGTTTCGTTTATTTCAAAAATAGGTTTACTCAGACTGGCTTCCTGCAGAATTTAAAGGAGTAAAGTGTTAAAGTGTTTTGTCTAAGATCCCTCCTATAACTGTATTCTTTACGTTTATGTGAAAATAATACATTTTTTGTTGTTGTACACTACATTTTATACAATACGGAACATTATCCATGTTACCTTTTTGGCTTCCAGGCACTGCATAGGTAAAGAGAGCGTTTGAAGGTAATGTCTTCGATCTCTGAAATGTAACATTACCTTTCACGCAATCTGTCAAAGCAGCCAGCTTCACCATGTAAATAAAGAATATTTATTTAATCGCTTAAAATTTTTTCATTTATTTATTTATTTCAAAGAAATACTAACACCAACTAAGATACCTTGTATGGAATGGATTCACATGTGGGACATACTTCGATGCTAGGATTCGTATCAAGACCCCAGACACTGATATCAAGCACCGAATATCTCGGGACCGACAAGAAAATACTGACAAATTATAATACACTTTTTTGAACATAAACTACAACATTTTGGACTGAAAATGGCAAGACGATGTAACATGCAAAGATTCCATGAAGCGAAAACTTCAGTGATACCAGCGTCAGCGAATTCCTTCATGTGAGCAGAGAGAGAGAGAGAGAGAGAGAGAGAGAGAGAGAGAGAGAGATGTTAATTATCCGTCGAAATAAAATTGTGGACATTTCCGGGTGTTTCCTCAAGGCTTTATCGAATGTCCTTTGTCGTAAACCATGACTTTGCTGAGTTTTGACTTGTAGGATTATGACTAGGAATAAAAAAAAAAAATAAAAAAATACATGACAAGGCTAAGTGTCATAAAATAATAATGAACACCCAATACGCAACTGAGAAATAGAAGAATATATAGAAATTGAAAGGAAGACAGTAACTATTTAAATGGTCCATAACTATACTCGTATAATCTATGTAGAACGACTTTCTTGCGCCAGAGGGCTGGTCATTCCCTTCAGAGGACAAACGTTTACAATGGATTGTTTAAATGCGATGAGCTCTTTAGACGACAACGAGAAACAAACTAAATATGTTGCCCGAGAGAGAGAGAGAGAGAAAGAGAAAGAGAGAGAGAGAGAGAGAGAGAGAGAGAGAGAGAGAGAGAGAGAGAGAGAGAGAGAACTTATTATAGGAACTGTAATGCAAAATAAACAATAAATACAAAAAAGACAGATAACAACTCTTTCTAAAATGAACACAATGAACAGAAAAAGAAAAAAAAATCCAAGTCATAGAGGAACAATACTTGCCATAAATGTACAAAATAACCCTTTTTATCAAACTCTTGTGGAATAGCCTTTACAATTACAGTTCCTTTTCACATAACAGTGTGGCGTGGATCGATGCCAAAGAGATTCCACCAAAGATCATATTTCTCCCCAAAAAACTGAACAATCATTGAATGTCTTTAAAAATAACCGCACGGAAATAAACTGAACGCTCTTTGAAAACTGCCCTACTGGTTACATCCCCTCATCCTCAAGTGGAGAGAGAGAGAGAGAGAGAGAGAGAGAGAGAGAGAGAGAGAGAGAGAGAGAGAGAGAGAGAGAGAGATTCTCTCATGATAGTAAAAACGTTTAATTCTTTTAAAAGTCTTTTAGATTTCGTACAGCAAGGATGCTTTTGAAGTAATATCACTGGAGAAAAAATATATATAATACAATCAAAGAATGCACAAAAAAGACTTAAATTCACTGAAATTTAAGCTATAATCAGTGGCAACTATAACAATCAAATACGTAAAAAATAACTACATACACACAAACACATATACAAATATATATATATATATATATATATATATTATATATGATATAGATATATATATCTATATATATATATATATATATATATAGATATATATATATATATATATATCGGGAAGTACTAAGGTTCCAACTACTTATATATATATATATATATATATATATATATATATATATATATATATAGGTATCAAAAAACAAAGAGTAATGACATGTGTATAAAAAATTGAAATTCATTATGATCAAAAGTCCATTACAGAATTTGTGGCTACGTTGTACTTTGAATATAACTGGATTGCACCCATGAAATCCAGAAAATAAAGTTCATTTATTTTCTAAACTTACAGAACTAATACGAGCAACCAGTGTTGCCAACAGATAATGTACAAACCATAAAATTCAACGATTCAAAGACTACTTATAATAAAACAAGAGTAAGAATGCGGTGAAAAATTAATGGCCAAAAACTGATACAAAAATGTAAGACGGAGATTACATTTATTTTTCCCCTCGAATCACAAAAGCCTCTCATGTCTCCCCCCAACAAAAAAAATCCTGAAAAGTGAAAACCGATTAGAGAAAACTTCCATTAAAAACAGAAACAGCGGTACACGTAAAAGCCCACTGGAAATTAGATGATGTTGTATACATAAATAGATACAAAAATTTGTGTTGTGCAAAATTTATATATATATATATATATTATATATATATATATATATATATATATATATATATATATGTGTGTGTGTGTGTGTGTGTGTGTGTGTGTGTGTGTGTATGTGTGTGTGTGTGGTATGCGCAGGAAAATTATGATATTGATTATCTTTGTTCTTAATTGTTTCACAAACCCTGTAAGGTTGCATAACGGTTCAGCCCACTGATATGTTTCTCTGATACGGACTAATTTTTGCAAGATTGCAAATGAATGTAAGAAATAAATCATGGTAAAAATAAAGTCGAATATTAGACTAATATAAATTAAAAGTGAATGATTATTCCAAAGAAAGGAAATTTTATTTCAAAAACCCTTACAAGATCATACTGAGAGACGAATGGCTCTTTTGAAATTTACTCAAGATGCTACAGAACTTGCGAAGTGGATTTAGGAAGAACGAATAATGAATGCAAGAATATGGACGTACTTGATTTCAACAAAATTCAACTCAGAGAATGTCACTCAGTGAACTTCATTTTTCACAAAAAAATAAACACAACAGTAACATGACTGGAGCCGTTATGGAATGACTCAGTCAGTCAAGAAGAGAGATTGTAGAACAAAGAAAATACATTTGTTTATGCTTTAAAAAATAATTCAGTTTTCGGGGATATCCTTTCTCTCCTTCCGTAGCAGATGGCAGGTGAAGCATCAGTTGATTTTCTTTATTTCAATTTTAGACCTAAAATGATATATACTTAGACCATCTCGAACTTACCAAACGTAACGAACATGATTAACTTTAGCGATACATAACCATATATAATTGCATTTGTATATACATAATAGACATAATTTTGTGTGTGTTTCTTAAACAACACAGAAAGACACAGGCAAACACAAGCATGTGTAAATATATATATATATATATATATATATATATATATATATATATATATATATATATATATATATATATATATATATATATATATATATATATCTATATATATATATATATATATATATATATATATATATATATATGTATATATATGTATATATATTAATGATATGATTTTTTGGGTGTGTGTGTGTGTGTGTGTGTGTGTGTGTGTGTGTGTACGTGTACGAGAGAGAGAGGGGCCGATTGACGACCCTGTAGGTGTAATAAAACACATTTAATTTAAATAATTTTTTTCATTGTTTTATATATCTAGTGAGGAAACTACATTTCAGACCAAAATAATATTTTTGACACCACAGACTGGATCATCTTATGTAAATTCGAGAGATATAGATTTAAAGACATACTTATCAAGAATGTTTTAGAAATATGTATTAAGAATGCTTTAAATACAATTACTAATTTTCTAAATTCTGCCAATATCTTATCTTTAGTGAATTTTTAATTTTTTAAAGTTAGAGACAGACTCTGAGAGAGAGAAATCTCCTTCGCCATCAAAGGTAAAAAATTGAAGGAAGATTCCTTCCATTTGGTAAATAATATGAATCACCTTTCAACAGAAAAATGGTTCAGAGTTTATAAGGGTCAAGATTTACAGAGGAATCGTAAACTATTAACTATATAAAACATAATTATGGTGCCTTCATAAGCAAAATCAGCAGAGATGATGTGAAGACCTGTGACGTCATGAAGTCCTGTCGTTGGAGACTCCGAGGATCCTTCGCTGGATTCAGAGTCTCCAGTAAGGATTCCAGCCTTTGAGTCTCCGAACTCGCTAAGGTGACTTCTCTTACCTACATTTTTTTTCGTTTTACACCTCTTTTGGTGTGTGCATGTATGTGTATAGTATACATATAATTGAATAGAGTTTTTGGAAAATGAAAACAAATACTGGATAACGAGTCACCTTAGCGAGTTCGGATCCTGGAAGGCTGGAGTCCTTCCTGGGGCCTCTGAATCCTGAGAAGGATCGTCGGAGTCTCCACCGAGAGGGCTTGATGACGTCACATATCTTTAAATCCTCTGTGCCCTTGCTTATTAAATCACCATAATTATGTTTTATTTAGTTAATAGTTTACGATTCCTCCATGAATCTTGACTCTTATAAAAACTGAACCATTTTTGTGTTGAAAGGTGATTCATATTAGTTACCAAATGGAAGGAATTTTCCTTCAATTTTTGACCTTTGATGGCGAAGGAGGTTCCTCTCTCTAAGAGTCTGTCACTCAAATTAAAAAAATTAACTGAAAATCACCTAACGGCAGAATTTAAAAAATGGGTAATTGTATTTAAAGCATTCTTAATATAGATTTCTAAAACATTCATGATAACTATGTGTTTAATTTTATATCTCTCGAATTTACATAAGATGACCCAGTCTGTGGTTTCAAAATATCAGTTCCATTAGATCTCTAGTTCCCACCAGTGGCAAATAATAATGAATAAAATTCTTTAAATTAACTGTGTTTTATTACACCTACCGGGGCGTCTGTCTCTCTCTCTCTCTCCGTCGCGCGCTCACTCGTATACACATACATACATACATACACACACACACACACATACACACCAAAAAAAATAATATCATATCCATATATACATACATATATATATATATATATATATATATATATATATATATATTCTATATATATATTGGAGAACGTCCAAATTACTGAAAACAATTGCACTAAGGAAATAAAAAAGATAATGCAAGTAAGACACTTTTTTAGATAGTAAACAAATTGATGTGTATCATAATAAAAGAAAGTTTCATGATCACGACTTCATCCGAAACTTAAAGCAAAAATAAGAAAAAAAAAAACAGCAATAATAGAGAATTAAACAAGAAATGAGAGCAATAGTATAGAACAGATCATACGCCGATCATTAGAGCGAATCTTTCCCTCCTGATGATGCAAATGATCATCTGGTCTCTTTTTTGAAGTTGCTTTAACTTCCCTGTGGTCATTTCGATGATTTGATCTCATCTGGGACAATGGAGACCTATTGGAATCCAAATTACCAGGAATTCACGACAATGAGAATAATGATTAGGTGTTGTAATGGTGGGTTTTTTGGTATAATGATAGAATGGATTGTTAGTTACAATGATGACTCGGTCATGTCTGAGTTAATTCTGAAAACGAGACCGACAAAAGAGGACAAGAATTTTTACAACAAATTATTGTTTTTAAAATAAGTATTTTGTTGTTTGAAGAATATAATTCCTCCCAGACGTTTTAAAAGTCAACTTTTGTTAATCTCATAAGGAAATGTTTATATTAACAAAACCCTAAGGAAAAAACTGCTGGTACGATCTCCAAAGCACAAATACTGATAGATAAGTAGAGTAAAATTTGCAGAAACATAAAATATTAACCATCAAGTCCAGAAATGAATAGTAAAGTAAGCAGTTTGGTATTCATACCCGCTGCTACAGAACGCTGGTGCTGATCCTATGTGCCTTTACCATCTTCCTTTACTGCCAAAAAATAAAGCTTCAGCGGTAAATCTTGCAGCCTTATCACAGTACCCAAAGAGGTTACATAATTCACAAATTTAACTACAGCGACGGATAAATGCCGTATAATGTGAAAAATAATTGTACGTAGATTAATGCACATCAGAAAATATTGAACAGTCCACGAAGGAAAAGCTTTACCTTTAACTGAATTAACCAGTTAAGGTTTCTCTTGCTCCTGACTTCCTTTTATTACGGTTATTCAGTTTTTTTTTTTATCTTATTCTGCACTTGGGGAATAGGAGGAAATGCAAGAGTATATTAAACAGTTATCGCTATCAAAAAGGTCTCCGGCATTTCAGGAGTTACCAGAATTGAGAAGTCATGGCTAACGCCAAGTTTGAAGACAAAACAAGGAATGTTAGATACTTAAATCAAAATGAATTCCACTTCAAATGGAAAACAGCTTTTCGAACGTAACTTCAAATATCATATAAACAACTCTGTTTCATGTTGCAATGATATAGTCTCTTGCAGAGATCTGGATTACAGTATCATCTTAGTGACACAAACTATAAAACTTGGTTGCCTTTGCCAGTAAAGATTTCATGGAGAGAGAGAGAGAGAGAGAGAGAGAGAGAGAGAGAGAGAGAGAGAGAGAGAGAGAAGCTTATTCAGAATTAATAAAAATTATTTGACACTTATGAAAAACTCCATTAAAATCAACGACGAAACACAAATCATCTTCATCTTGTTCTAACATATACTTCGCTATAATAAAAAAATGTCAAAGAGCTTTAGAACTATCGAACATATGATAATAACATCATATATGGTTCAACAGCTACATGAAATAACCTTTCTTCTTCTTCACTTCTTTTTTTATTTTCTTCCAGATGCGTTGCATGAACCGACATCGAAGCCTTCTATAAATAAGTTAGTAAAAGTGATATAGAAATGTCACAGTTTGTCGAGATAACTCACTGAGGGTTGAATCTCTTAGACACTAGGCCTGCAAATCTCAAGTGTAATTAGGACAAAGCCTAAAACAAAACCTTCGATCTATCATGTGCTGCCACGAAAAAACACTAATTCATTGATGCCTCAGATGTTCAAGGAAAGTGTTACTTGATAGTGAATTGGAATTGTTTTGATGTTAACAGAAGAATGAGGATCCAAACACGGGGAATGGCTCTGAAGGGAATCAGCGGGATGAATAAAAGGAATAATCAAAGGAAGCAGAGGAGGAAGAGTCTGGAAATGGGGAAGATTCTCGTAAAAAAAAAATAATAATAACTTGAAGCGGCATAAAGCCTCCATTTGTGAAGAGGTCAGCTTCTTGTGGGCCCCGTCGGAAGAAACGTGGAAAATCTCCTTAAGTCTGTGTTAAGGGAGACGTGGAGGATAAGAAGACAGAAAGATAGAGGAAGAAGACTCAAGACTTGTACAGGGTTGAATGCAGCCATTTCCACAGTGCAATTCTGGTGTTTTAAAAAGCAATCAGGGAAAGAGGAGAAACAAATTTTAGTACGAGAGAAGTCTAGCAGACGCCTAATGGTAAACAAAATTAAATGCAGATGAAGGCAAAAGAAACCTATACGTTTAATAGCCTGTATAGACCCCTAATAATAAACAAAATTAAAAGCAGATGAAGGCCAAAGAAACCTAACTATTTAATAGCCTGTATAGACCCCAAATGATATACAAAATTCATAGCAGATAAAGGCAAAATAAACTTAACTATTAGCCTGTATAAGACAATCGACTTCCAAAATCCAAAACACCAAACGCTTTCTGCGACTATAGACCAGCGTCATGGTTATGCCACCTATCAGCCAGAACCCATCCAACTAACCGCCCCCCCACAACCACCCCTTAAAAAAAGTACCATATCTGCTCAGACCTTTTTCCAAAACCAGATTACTTCCCACCATTCAGGAAGTTTATGTAATGTAGAACTTTTGTTAAAATTAAGTCAAAGCCTTTTGCGTATCCATACTAACCCCCAGACGACCAATACAACAAAACCGAGTCAAAATATGATATACATTCTGATTTTAGTGGGGACGAAGGCGTACCTGATAAGGATAATGAATAAAATATATATACTATATAATTAAATGAAAAAATACGAGACGAGATATCAGAACGTAACGATGAATTACAGGAAGCCACAAACCTACAAGATGTCCATAAAATCCCAGTACCATCCTGGGCAATAAATACTTGTAATGGTACTGGGACTTTATGGACACCTGTATATCACTTACCTAACGTTAACCCGGCGAGGTTGACAACGAAAGCATTCGGTGAGAAGCCGAATTGAATTCCGCTTACGCGCAGCTCCGAAAACTTGATTCGATGCAAAGTTTTAAGGGAAAAAGTAAATAACTATCTGCTATTTGTAAAACACACAAAGGAAATAAAAATACGAAAGTATAAAAAAAATTAATAAATAAACAAATAAAATAAAAAATGAATAAATAAAAGTATACAAAATAAATAAAACAAATAAATAAAAAAAATTAGAAATTCTCGTCCGCTTCACCCGAAACGATAATTATGAATCTTAAATAGGTCTTGTGTTGAATTCGAAAAAATTAAAATTTCCCCCCCAAGATGTTGGCCCTTTAAACGAAGTTCTCTCTCTCTCTCTCTCTCTCTCTCTCTCTCTCTCTCTGCAGCATTTATCAAGCAGATTCAAAATCATTCATCCATTCACGATACAAAAGGCACAACTCTGCCATCCTCATCATCCTCATAATTGCGAATTCCCAACACTCAACAGGTAAAAGCACAATAAATTCACCCCAGGAGAAAAAAATAAAAGTTTTCTTTTCCAAACGATGTATTTGCATTTCTTCCCATTTTCCAAAATTTCCGAATGTCGTTGAGGGGGGCGGCGCCCTTTCCAAGTTGATATATGATTTGGAAATTTTGTGAGGGAGTGAAGAGGTGAGTGGACCTGCTTTAATTATATTCTCTTTCAGTGTTCGAAAATAATTTTGTTTTTCCGGCAAAAACATTCTATGTATAAGACTGAATAAAAACCAATAAATAAAATTTGCAATTATGCAATGCCCCAAAACTGAGCTGCAGCGGTTTTCGTTTATTTTCAAAATAGGTTTACTCAGACTGGCTTCCTGCAGAATTTGTAAGAGTAAAGTGTGAAAGTGTTTTGTCTAAGATCCCTCCTATAACTGTATTCTTTACGTTTATGTGAAAATAATACATTTTGTTGTTGTTGTACACTACATTTTATACAATAAGGAACATAATCCATGATACCTTTTTGGCTTTCAGGCACTGCATAGGTAAAGAGAGCGTTTGAAGGTAATGTCTTCGATCTCTGAAATGTAACATTACCTTTCACGCAATCTGTCAAAGCAGCCAGCTTCCCCATATAAATAAAGAATATTTATTTAATCGTTTAAAATTTTTATTTTATTTATTTATTTCAAAGAAATACTGAAAACAACTAAGATACCTCGTATGGAATGGATTCACATGTGGGACATACTTCGATGCTAGGATTCGTATCAAGACCCCAGACACTGATATCAAGCACCGATTATCTCGGGACCGACAAGAAAATACTGACAAATTATAATACACTTTTTTTAAACATAAACTACAACATTTTGGACTGAAACTACAACATTTTGGACTGAAAATGGCAAGACGTTGTAACATGCAAAGATTCCATGAAGCGAAAACTTCAGTGATACCAGCGTCAGCGATTTCCTTCATACGTGCAGAGAGAGAGAGAGAGAGAGAGAGAGAGAGAGAGAGAGAGAGAGAGAGAGAGAGAGAGGATGTTAATTATCCGTCGAAATAAAATTGTGGAT
>NC_087210.1:20886688-20919475 GCF_015104395.2 Macrobrachium nipponense
ACAAAAAATCAAGTGGAACACCCGTACAAATCTATATAAATTAGAGGTAACACTATTTCGGGTCCATGACAATAAATGCTCCTTTGCAAAAGAAAGTCCGATCGCAGTTTAGTTTTAGCCTTGAGTTTTTTGAGTTATATAAAATATCGAACCTCAATGACTCAACTTAACTTTAAAAATATGGCTGGATTGCAAGGAATAACATGTCTGTAAAAAAAAAAAAAAAAAAAACTTTCATCAGGCTAAATGCGCTGACCAGACCCCTCACTATTTCAAATTTTAGCAAAGAATGAAGTACAAACAGTTAATATTGAATGCAGTAGTGATAACTTGTCTTATTAGTAATCGCTCAGTTCCTAATAGTTCGTCATTCATTGCTTTATACGTAACCAGCAACATAATGATAAAAAACACACAATACGTTGCCGATGGTAATAAAGAGAAGGATCCTAATTATTACAAAAAGAAATAGAAACAGTAGCCCGTTCAGAATCAAACAAGCAAGCTCGGTGACTGTGTCACCTAGTCAAGCGGTCAAGGTCAGTCAAAAACTGCCGAAGTGTTCAAAGCATAGCAAAATTCCACACAATAAGCGAACCTCTAGCAGAGTGGGGGAAAAGCGATGTTTTGGTTTTATACATGGCCAATATCTTTTTGAATTAAAAATTGGATTTTTCCTATAAAGAAACCACGACCGTATAAAGTAATCAGAAGCAGGTTTTTCGTTTTTTTTTTTAATACTAAGTTATTATAAGTAGTGGTGGATAAAGCCGACTGTACGCGCCATAAAAATTAGAATAATCTTGTTTATACTTTAGTACACGTAATATCCTGTATTTACGGACTCAAACCGTCCTGTTGTTCGAACATTCCCCTAATGATAAGTCCGGATAAGCGAGCATTTTACAGATACTCTATAGTTATAAAAAACATTGATCTGTATCTAGTGTATTGTAAGATTCATCTAGGGTATACAAAATATTAACTTACATCCTGCAAAATAGGCGTGTTTATCATAGGGAAATCCTATAAACCTTCCAAACATATTAAAAATCCGTGAACAAAAAGAGACAGTTTAATCAAAAATAATATTATATAGAGGAACTATACATTTGTCTCATAATCGTAACATTGTTCAAATGACCCAACAGAATTCTCCACAACCGCAGTCATAGTTTGCACGCAAAATCGAGAAGCATGCACCCTCGAATGTCTTAGTGCGTGTAAAAGACTTTTGCTGGGAAATGAAAATTTTAATCCTTCCCGACACTCTGAAATATAACGATTTTCCGCGAACAAAGCCCTAAAAGTACATAACCATCGTGGATACGGAATTTGTTTCTATATCGCTTTTTTATTGTTGCTAACTTTTAATCCCGCCCATCAGTCGTGGATTGGAATCTCTCTGTTAATCTATCTAAAGTAATATCCGTAAGTCATTCAAAGAAGAGTGATTCGCAGAAATTTTTTTATCTTTTATTTTACCTGAATACCAGGAAGTTTCTCCACTAGCGAGTGATCTCTGGGAGGAAAAAAAACGGATGTAATTTAAAACCACAAAACACACGGTCTAAGACAAACATAAAGCTATTTACGTACCTTCGTATAGATTCTCAAATGAAATTTCAAAATAGAGATAAATGACGAAGTTGAAAAATGTTAGTAATAGTAGTCATTAGGAAATCAATAAGCCCATATAATTTTTTACCCTCAAATGTCATGCCATAAAAGATCGGATTTCGCGTATCTGCGTAGATTACTGTCGTTTAAACAAGGAAACCGCTCCCGATGTTTCCAGTGCCATGTACCGACGACATCTTATCTCTGTTAGGTTAGAATAAATTTTTTTTTTTCACCAACTTGGACTTACTTAAAAGCTTTTTACCAGATACCATTACCTAAGTGATTGGTACCTCATACAACCGTTTTTCCAGCACACTCAGGGGACAGTATCATTTTTTTACGTATGCCTCCGGCTTACGTTGCGCCCCAATACAATATAGTGTTTGGAGACTTTTAGGATAACCTACATGCCTATATGGATGATCTTGTAATCCTTTCTAATACCTTAGAAGTACATTCACATAAACGAGCTAGTGCTACAGAGACAAAGACAAATAATCTCAGAGTAAAATATCTAAATGTGAGTTTTTTTAAAACTGAAACATGTTTATCTAGGTTTTATGTGTCTAGTCAGGTCTTAAAGTAATCCATGGTAAGGGTCGGCTATTCTAACTTTCCGGTAACCTTAATAACGTAAAGGGGATCAGCACTTTTGAGCAATAGTGGGTAAATACAATCGTGTGTAAATATGTACTCTTCAAATCATGACAGCTCCTTTAACAGATCTTACGAAGAAGAGCGTAGATTTATTATGGTCTAAAAAGCATCAACAGCGTTCGATATCTTAAAAGCGGAATAATGCAGCTCACCTAACTTAAAAATCCTGATTTAAATAAGGAATTTTTTTTTTATTGCAACAGACGCCTCAGACCAAGGGGTAAGAGGGTATTACCCCTTCGTAATATGATAAATAGTTCTTACCCTATAGCTTTTTATTCCACGTAAACTAAAGCCCTCTGAAAGTAAATAATGCAGTAATAGGCAAGGAAGGGCTAGTATATCTTTAAACTCACTATTACGTTTTTAAGTTCATAATCTATGGCTATCCTGATAAAGTCCTTACTGAACATGAGTCCTTTGACCGAGTTTTTCAAGGCTTTAAATCACAGTCCGGCAAAAGGAACTCGGGTGACAAATGATCATTCAGGTCTTTGGAGCCAAGATAAGATATCTACCTGGGAAAGCTGACGCATTATCCCCGCAATCCCGCACCATACTGCAAAGAACCATTAATTAGACTAAAAGATATAGAAAACATCCGTGCCTATTGTTTAAACCGTATCTAAAAACAAGAAAAATTCCTTAACCCAAGAGATCGCGACCATTGAATATCTGGGTTTGGAGCGCAGAACTGTTACAAACTGAAACAAAAGCAAGTGTCCAACAGTGATAAGCAAAACAATAACACCAAACAATAAACACTTCGAATGGAAACAAGGTTAGCAGCTAAGCAAAACCAATAAACACTTCGAACGGAAACAGGGTCAGCGACTAGCAAAAACCAAATAACACTTCGAGCAAGAAAACCCTAAAGCAAAAGTATATTTATAGTATGTGTATCAGAATAATGTATCAAAATGTAATGTTATATGTAGGTATGTGACGAGAAAACCCGAAGAACACAGCAGGACTAACGACCAGGTAGTAGTAATAATCTCTCTCATACTAATCGTCATAAACTGGTTGCATTCCGTCATCCAGGGTTCCCTCCTATGTCACAGAAAGCCAAATCACTGTTTTATTTTTTAAACTGGCCTACAATGCTTACAGATATAAAAAGCACATAACTAATTGTAACACGTGTCTAAAAACAGGGATACACTAAGACACCTGTCAGTTTAAGGCCTATCCTGTGCCAAATCAATCCTTGAAAGATATACGTAGAATTATTAACAAGAATTACGAGTCTGACAGAGGGAGAATAAACACTTCTTAGTGTTAATAGTTCCTTGACAACGTTATATAGAAATTAAATAGCACTAAAAACAAAACACCAGCCGCAATTGAGTGCGTTACGAATATTTATGAGTGCTAAATCCGTAAATATGGAATTCAACACAATAATCTGTGACTCCGGGTGGTGTAAATCATAATAATCTCCTTACACGTTTTGTGTGAATTCCTTTCCATTAGAAAACCAATAATATTTTATCACCCAGAGTCCAATCGGTTTGGTAGAATAACTGATAATTAAATAGGAAGTGTCATGTCTTACGAGTTACACTCGTGATATTGGATCCGAACTGGATTATAGCGGTTTCTCGCGGTTTTTTAAATACTTTATCAATTTATATCTTGTATCTATAGAATTGATGACGCAAGTAGCCTTATACGTAAAAAACGCCGCTAGAACACTTTTCCACATATTCAAGCCAACATTAATTTATCAAATATATATATAAAAAAATAAATATAAATAAATAATATAAAAAAAAAACAAAAAAATAAAATAAATATGGATACAACTTGGAGTCCATATAATACACTCCGTAAGAGTCGGAAGGGTTACAATTTATAATAAAAAAGGAATCACGATAAATCAATAAGCAAAAACGTAACCATAGATTTAATTAAATAAATCCAAATATATATATGCGTAAGATTTTGAACTCTAACTTAACGCTTTAGTAATTACAAATAAGCTAAAAAGTTCAAACACATATCAAAACCTACTGACATATTGTCTGTCCCGGTGATTTATATTCGTAGTCAATGAAATAAAAAAAAAAAAAAATAATAATAATAAATAAATAAATACAAATAAATAAATAAAATAAAATAAAAGAGATTTTAAAGTCAGGAAGTCTAGAAGTGAAAATGTTATCTATGAAATAATCCTATATGAATCTTATACAGGGCTAATAATATATATAGAATTTGTATGGAAACCTTTTTCATATGTTTTGAATAAGGAATATTTTAATTTAACATAAGCATGCAGTTTTCCAACATGAAACTATTATATTGTTCAATTTTGGTACTGTGTTTTTTTTCAGACATTCTTCTCATGTGGGTCGAGTATTAAACAAAAAACAAAAAAATTTATCCTAAAGTCGTATTTTATTACAGCAAGTAACGTAACTCTTAGCTGGCTGAGAGCAATCTCCTGCCAAGTGACGACGTCATCATTGCCGTATCAGCATTTGTTCCTTTTAACCTCAATAATCTGCTTACATAGGCTTCATCTGTGTCGTCTCTCTGCTTGCAAAAGCAGATTGACTGGAGAAAGAATGTTTAGCCCGAACTTCTCATGGGCAAGGCAGACGTTAGGTACAGGTGTCTATCGGTGTGCGCAATGCAACTTGCAATCATTTTAAAATTAATAAACAAAATAAGGAAATAGAATTTCTATAACATCAAAATTAATTAATTTTTCTGAACCTCATAGACATTTAGAAGTATCACGATATGGATATGGATTATTTACTTGCAACATTAGCTTATTACAATCCAGGTAAATCACATTCATGGGAAAATGTCACATTTTCTTGAAAAACCCAAAGTTTATTTAGAAATTAGTTACATAGGGTTTTTTTTCGTTGCATCTCCTACCTATTAATAACGTTTTTTAAAAGTTAACCTCAGAGGATGCGCGCGAGAAAATTGGATATGAAACTTTTGTTAGGGCACATAGGATCAGATTTTATCACAACTTAATTTCAGTTAGCATAGAGAACTACAGATCATGATAATCTTCTCTTTGACTCTTATGTTGCCTGGCAATCTTACAATTACTCCGTTTTCCACTTCTTTGTCTAGTAACTTACTACCATAATATCGAATTTTCTTTGGGATTTGTATTGATATCTGTTTTATTTGTTTTTTTATAATTATGGATATTTTACAGTCATCATAGACCTGGATAGGTTCACTCATTGTAATGCCATAGATAAGAAAGTTTTGTACAGCGGACTCTTTTGAATTCCAAAATATCAGCGAATTCATGTGGGTTAAGTCTGGTCTAAATGGCTCTCTTCCTCCCTCCCCTGTATTTGGATGTCGTCTGAATTTACTTGCCCTTGTGACAAGTATAATTTCACTTGCAGGCTGATAATGGAACCTGGTTACAGTATCCTGCAGTAGCGAGGTTTCACATCGCAACTTCAAAAAATCGTTCGTCTCGCGCGGACGACTACAGTCAGTAACAACCGCCTACCAATGTGAAAGGAATTTCATGGACTTCTTCGACCGACACCATCTCGTCGTCGTTTAATCTCGTTTTTAATGCGGAACGCTCCAGCGACTGTCGGAATCGACTACGAAAGGGACATACTCCGACGTTTACGACCCGAAGGATATTCAACTCTACTTTGCTGGCGAAGGACTCGTGCTGGGATGTTTTTTTTATTCATCGCGAACGTAATCGTGTAGCTAGGATGCAGAGAATAAGTATGAGCGCAAAATAGAACGGTGGACCCGCCCTGCATGCATTTTCCCCTTGTTTTAAACCATTGAAAAAGGCCGTTTCATTGTTATAGGTGGTTGTCTGGAACTTTGTAATGGACGAAAGTTGTTCGAACGCTAGTTAAAGTGAAGTAGTATACCTCGGTCATGTATCCTATATATATAAAGTATCATGTATCTCCTATATATAAATGATCATAATAAACAGAATCGAAATATATTTTTTGCGTGTACGCACTAGGAATCTATATATAAATGATCATAAATAACAGAATCGAAATATATTTTTTGCGTGTACGCAATAGGAATCTATTATATAAATGATCATACATAACAGAACTCTAAATATATCTTTGCGTGTACGCAATAGGAATCTATTTAAAAGTGCACATATATTATCATTAACTATATGAATCCATATTACATATGTATAAACAAATCAGGTAGCCTATAATCAATCTGTTACCTTTTTTTCTTACCAATATCTGCAGTTATTTATGAGTTAGTATATGAATTAATGAATCAGATATATAACATTTAGCATAAAAATCAACGATCAATCAGCATAAACATTAATAATGTTATCAATTCATATATGAAATTTTTTATCAGTTAAAATATGATTTTTATCATGTTAATCTTCATTCTATGCAATTATCAGAGTACATTAGTATTTTCTAGCATAAGTATCTTAATGAAATGAAGTGAAAAAACTGTATCATTATATATCACGTGATCACTATTATTTACCAATATCATTGTTTTATATTTTATTATTACTTGAATCAATTCATGTACACCATGATTTTTTTTACTTTTTATATATATATATATATTCACATAGTGTCTGTATCACACTCCTATAAGTCAAATGCAAGTCAAGTTTGAGTAATATTCAGTGGTTGGTTTTGGTAGCTGACCGAGCTGATGTAAGTGTTTACATAATAAAAATATGGAATGTTAGTCCACTATATATAAACGTCTAAAACTAAAGAGGTCAACCAGATTGCTTGCAGGAATGTGATCAGACTAGAGACGATAAAGATGACGTATACAATAAGTATGTAGGCTAAGATAACATGCCGTCACCTGTAGTCATTCAATTGTTTATAAACATTAGTCCAAGCTCCCTGCTTGAGACAACTACCGCCTACGTGATCTGTAGCGTGTCTCATTTGATTGTGTGTTCGTATGAAACTATGTCATTTGTATGTATGTTCATATGTTCGAACTACTGTCTGTTTCTTCATAAACTTGTAACAGAGATGGTAGACAGGCAGAACAGAGTTAGCTATCGTCATTAGAAGACCTGTACCTCTTTACCTAAGCTTTATCATGTAGAGGAATAGGATTAGCCATCATCATTGGCAGAAGCGATCAAGCTATCGTTATTAGAAGATTGTACAATCATATCTGATCTTCACCATGTAAAACTTCAGAAGAATATATAATTTTTTATACTTAGTGTTTTCTACAAGACCTCTCACCATGAGTTTAACACATCGTCGTAATAACCAACAAGATAATACCGACTTCGTAAATGATCTACAAACCCCAGACACTCCATTGAAGATGGAAGTGCAATACCGACCGACTTAGCGTAAGATTATCGCTAGTCTAACATTACATCATAGTCGGCGCCTTATCATACAAGGCACAAGCCCTAATATTTATATATATATATATATATATATATATATATGTATATATATATTGATATGATTTTTTGGGTGTGTGTGTGTGTTTGTGTGAGTGTGTGAGTGTGTGTGTGTGTTTGTGTGTGTGTGTGTACGAGAGAGAGAGAGACCGACCGACGCCCCTGTAGGTGTAATAAACACTTTTAATTTAAAGAATTTTATTCATTGTTTTTATATATCTAGTGAGGAAAACTACATTTCAGACCAAAATAATATTTTTTGACACCACAGACTGGGTCATCTTATGTAAATTCGAGAGATATAGATTTAAAGACATACTTATCAAGAATGTTAGAAATATGTATTAAGAATGCTTTAAATACAATTAATAACTTTCTAAATTCTGCCAATATCTTATCTTTAGTGAATTTTTAAAGTTAAGAGACAGACTCTGAGAGAGAGAAATATCCTTCGCCATCAAAGGTAAAAAATTGAACGAAGATTCCTTCCATTTGGTAAATAAATATGATCACCTTTCAACAGAAAAATGGCTCAGAGTTTATAAGGGTCAAGATTTAAAGAGGAATCGTAAACTATTAACTATATAAAACATAATTATGGTGACTTCATAAGCAAAATCAGCAGAGATGATGTGAAGACCTGTGACGTCATGAAGTCCTGTCGGTGGAGACTCCGAGGATCCTTCGCTGGATTCAGAGTCTCCAGGAAGGATTCCAGCCTTTGAGTCTCCGAACATGCTAAGGTGACTACGCTTACCTACATTTTTTTTCGTTTTACACCTCTTTTGGTGTGTGCATGTATGTGTATAGTATACATATAATTGAATAGAGTTGTAAAATGAAAACAAATACTGGATAACGAGTCACCTTAGCGAGTTCGGATCCTGGAAGGCTGGAGTCCTTCATGGGGCCTCTGAATCCCTGAGAAGGTCGTCGGAGTCTCCACCGAGAGGGCTTGATGACGTCACAGATCTTTAAATCCTCTGTGCCCTTGCTTATTAAATCACCATAATTATGTTTTATTTAGTTAATAGTTTACGATTCCTCCATGAATCTTGACTCTTCTAAAAACTGAACCATTTTTCTGTGAAAGGTGATTCCATATTAGTTACAAATGGAGGAATTTTCCTTCAATTTTTGACCTTTGATGGCGAAGGAGGTTCCTCTCTCTAAGAGTCTGTCACTCATATTTAAAAAAATAACTGAAAATCACCTAACGGCAGAATTTAAAAAATGGGTAATTGTATTTAAAACATTCTTAATATAGATTTCTAAAACATTCATGATAACTATGTGTTTAATTTATATCTCTCGAATTTACATAAGATGACCCAGTCTGTGGTTTCAAAAATATTATTTACCATAGATCTCTAGTTCCACCCCACCAGTGGCAAAAAATAATGAATAAAAATTCTTTCAATTAACTGTGTTTTATTACACCTACCGGGGGTCAGTCCTCTCTCTCTCTCTCCGTCACGCGCTCTCTCGTATACACATACATACATACACACACAACACACACACACACACGCCAAAAAAATCATATCAAATATTATATATATATATGTATATATATGATGATATATATATATATATATATATATATATATATATATGTATATATATATATATATATATATATATATATATATATATATATATATATATATATATATATATATATATATATATATTTGATATGATTTTTTTGGTGTGTGTGGTGTGTGTGTGTGTGTGTGAGTGTGTGTATGTATGTATGTGTATACGAGAGAGTGCGCGACGGAGAGAGAGAGAGAGACTGACGCCCCGGTAGGTGTAATAAAAAAACACAGTTAATTGAAAGAATTTTATCATTATTTTTTGCCACTGGTGGGGTAATACGAGATCTAATGGAAATAATATTTTTGAAACCACAGACTGGGTCATCTTATGTAAATTCGAGAGATATAAAATTAAACACATAGTTATCATGAATGTTTTAGAAATCTATATTAAAAATGCTTTAAATACAATTACCCATTTTTTAAAAAATTCTGCCGTTAGGTGATTTTCAGGTATAAAAAATTTTTAAATTTAAATTACTTGCATTATCTTTTTTATTTCCTTACCTTGTGCAATTGTTTTTCAGTAATTTGGACGTTCTCCATATATATATATAGTATATATATATATATATATATATATATATATATATATATATATATATATATATATATATATATATATATATATATGGAGAACGTCCAAATTACTGAAAACAATTGCACAAGGTAAGGAAATAAAAAGATAAGGCAAGTAAGACACATTTTTTAGATAGTAAACAAATTGATGTGTATCGTAATAAAAAAAAGTTTTATAATCACGACTTCATCCGAAACTTAAAGCAAAAATAAGAAAAATAAAATAAAAAAACAACAGCAATAATAGAGAATTAAACAAGAAATGAGAGCAATAGTAAAGAACAGATCATACGCCGATCATTAGAGTGAATCTTTCCCTCCTGATGATGCAAATGATCATCTGGTCTCATTTTTGAAATTGCTTTAACTTCCCTGTGGTCATTTCGATGATTTGATCTCATCTGGGACAATGGAGGCCTATTGGAATCCAAATTACCAGGAATTCACGACAATGAGAATAATGATTAGGTGTTGTAATAGTGGGAGTTTTGGTATAATGATTGAATGGATTATTAGTTACAATGATGACTCGGTTATGTCTGAGTTAATTCTGAAAACGAGACCGACAACAGAGGACAAGAATTTTTACAACAAATTATTGTTTTTAAAATAAGTATTTTGTTGTTTGAAGAATATAATTCCTCCCAGACGTTTTAAAAGTCAACTTTTGTTAATCTCAAAAGGAAATGTTTATATTAACAAAACCCTAAGGAAAAAACTGCTGGTACGATCTCCAAAGCACAAATACTGATAGATAGGTAGAGTAAACAAAATTTGCAGAAACATAAAATATTAACCACCAAGTCCAGAAATGAATAGTAAAGTAAGCAGTTTGGTATTCATACCCGTGCTACAGAACGCTGGTGCTGATCCTATGTGCGTTTACCATCTTCCTTTAATGCCAAAAAATAAAGCTTCAGCGGTAAATCTTGCAGCCTTATCACAGTACCCAAAGAGGTTACATAATTCACAAATTTAACTTCAGCGACGGATAAATGCCGTATAATGTGAAAAATAATTGTACGTAGATTAATGCACATCAGAAAATATTGAACAGTCATGAAAGGAAAAGCTTTACTTTAACTGAATTAACCAGTTAAGGTTTCTCTGCTCCTGACTTCCTTTTATTACGGTTATTCAGTTTTTTTTTCTTATTCTGCACTTGGGGAATAGGAGGAAATGCAAGAGTATATTAAACAGTTATCGCTATCAAAAAGGTCTCCGGCATTTCAGGAGTTACCAGAATTGAGAAGTCATGGCTAACGCCAAGTTTGAAGACAAAATAAGGAAGGTTAGATATTTAAATCAAAATGAATTCCACTCCAAATGGAAAACAGCTTTTCGAACGTAACTTCAAATATCATATAAACAACTCTGTTTCATGTTGCCATGATCTAGTCTCTTGCAGAGGACTGGATTACAGTATCATCTTAGTGACACAGACTATAAAACTTGGTTGCCTTTGCCAGTAAAGATATCATGGAGAGAGAGAGAGAGAGAGAGAGAAGCTTATTCAGAATTAATAAAAATTATTTGACACTTATGAAAAACTCCATTAAAATCAACGACGAAACACAAATCATCTTCATCTTGTTCTAACATATACTTCGCTATAATAAAAAAATATCAAAGAGCTTTAGAACTATCGAACATATGATAATAACATCATATGTGGTTCAACAGCTACATGAAATAACCTTTCTTCTTCTTCACTTCTTTTTTTATTTTCTTCCAGATGCGTTGCATGAACCGACATCGAAGCCTTCTATAAATAAGTTAGTAAAAGTGATATAGAAATGTCAGTTTGTCGAGATAACTCACTGAGGGTTGAATCTCTTAGACACTAGGCCTGCAAATCTCAAGTGTAATTAGAACAAAGCCTTAAACCTTCGATCTATCATGTGCTGGCCACGAAAAAACACTAATTCATTGATGCCTCAGATGTTCAAGGAAAGTGTTGCTTGATAGTGAATTGGAATTGTTTTGATGTTAATAGAAGAATGAGGATCCAAACACGGGGAATGGCTCTGAAGGGAATCAGTGGGATGAATAAAAGGAATAATCAAAGGAGGCAGAGGAGGAAGAGTCTGGAAATGGGGGAAGATTCTCGTAAAAAAAAAAATAATAATAACTTGAAGCGGCATAAAGCCTCCATTTGTGAAGAGGTCAGCTTCTTGTGGGCCCCGTCGAAGAAACGTGGAATCTCCTTAAGTCTGTGTTAAGGGAGACGTGGAGGATAAGAAGACAGAAAGATAGAGGAAGAAGACTCAAGACTTGTACAGGGTTGAATGCAGCCATTTCCACAGTGCAATTCTGGTGTTTTAAAAAGCAATCAGGGAAAGAGGAGAAACAAATTTTAGTACGAGAGAAGTATAGCAGACGCCTAATGATAAACAAAATTAAATGCAGATGAAGGCCAAAAAAACCTATACGTTTAATAGCCTGTATAGACCCGTAATAATAAACAAAATTAAATGCAAATGAAGGCCAAAGAAACCTAACTATTTAATAGCCTGTATAGACTCCAAATGATATACAAATTCATAGCAGATAAAGGCAAAATAAACTTAACTATTAGCCTGTATAAGACAATCGACTTCCAAAACACCAAACGCTTTCTGCGACCATAGACCCTAGAGTCATGGTCCATGGCCCACCTATCAACCAGAACCCATCCCAACTAACCGCGCCCCCCCCCCCCCCCCCACCCCCCCCCCCCCCCCCCCCCCCCCCCCCAACCAACCCCTTAAAAAAAGTACCATATCTGCTCATGACCCCTTTTTCCCAAAACCAGATATTAACTTCCCCACCATTCAGGAAGTTTTTATAGTAATGTTAGAACTTTTTTGTTCAAAATTAGTTAAGTCAAAAGGCCTTTTGGGGGGGGGGGGGGGCAGGGGGGTTGATCCCATACTAACCCCCCCAGACGACCAATACAACAAAACCCGAGTCAAACTATGATATACAATTCTGATTTTAGTGGGACGAAAGGCATTCCTGATAAGGATTAATGAAATAAAAAAAAAAAAAATAAAAAAAAAAAAAAATATATATATATATATATTATATTATATAATATATATATATATATATATTATATATATAATATTATAATTATTAGGCAAAAAAATACGAGAACGAGATTATCAGAACGTAACGATGATTTACAGGAAAAACAAACCTAAACCTAAGGATGTCCATAAAGTCCCAGTAACCATTCTGAGCAATAAGAATACTTTGTATAATGGTACTGGGACGCTATGGACGGCCTGTTAATATCACTTAGTAAACGTTAACCAGGAACCAGCGGAGTTACAAACGACAAAGCAATTTCGGTTGAAGAAGCCGAATTGGAAATTCCGCTTACGCATCAGCTACCTAAGCTTCGATACAAAGTTTTTTAAAGACAGAAAAAGTAAACTAACCCTATCTGCTATTTGTAAAACAAACAAAGGAAAATAAAAATAACGAAAGTATAAAAAAAAATTAATAAATAAACAAATAAAATAAAAAATGAATCAAATAAAAGTTTACAACAAATAAATTAAAATAAAAACTAAATAAAACAAATAAATAAAATAAAAAAAATAGCAAATTCTCGTCCGCTTCACACCCGAAACGATAAAATTGATGTCATCTTAAAATAGGTCTTGTTGTTTTGAAATTCGAAAAAATTAAAAATTTCCCCCAAGGATGGTTGGCCCTTTAAACGAAGTTCTCTCCTCTCTCTCTTCTCGATCATCGTCGTCTCATCTCTCTCTCTCGTCTTTCCTCTTCTTCATCTCTCTCTCTCTCTCTCTCTCTCTCTCCGCAGCATTTATCAAGCATTAAAAGATTCAAAATCATTCATACCAGTTCACGATACAAAAAGAACAACTCCAACCCCCTCTTGCCATCCTCATCATCCTCATAACTTGCGAATTCCCAACACTCCAACAGGTAAAAGCACAATAAATTCACCCCCGGGGAAAAAAAAAAGTTTTTTAAAGTTTTCGTTTTCCAAACGATGTATTTGCATTT
This sequence comes from Macrobrachium nipponense, assembly GCF_015104395.2. Taxonomy (NCBI): domain Eukaryota; kingdom Metazoa; phylum Arthropoda; class Malacostraca; order Decapoda; family Palaemonidae; genus Macrobrachium; species Macrobrachium nipponense. The sequence continues at coordinate 20,900,573 of NC_087210.1, forward strand.
CTTTCCTTCCCCAGTTTTGCAAAATTTCACCGAATTTTGCGGTTGAGGGGGGGGTCGGCGCCCTTTCACCAAGTTTGGATATATTATTTGGAAAGTTTTGTGAGTGGGAGTGAAGAGGAGGTTATTGGACCTGCTTTAATTAATATTCTCTTTCAGTGTTTCGAAAATAATTTTGTTTTGTTTTTCCGGCAAAAACATTCCTATGTCATAAAGAAACTTATTGAATAAAAACCAATAAATAAATTTTGCAATTAATGCAATGCACCCCAAAAACTGAGCTTGGCAGCCGGTTTTTCGTTTTATTTCAAAAATAGGTTTACCTCCAGACTGGGGGCTTACTGCAGAATTTAAAGGAGTAAAGTGTTAAAATGTGTTTTGTCCTAAGATCCCTCCTATAGCTAGTAATTCCTTTAACGTTTTAATTTTGTGAAAATAATACATTTTTTTTGTTGTAACACTACATTTTTATACAATAACGGAACCATTATCCCAAGTTTACCCTTTTTGGGGGGGGGGCTTGCCAGGCACTGCATATGGTAAAAGAGCAGACGTTTGCAAGGTAATGTCTTCGGGATCTCTGAAATGTAACATTAACCTTTCACGAAATCTGTCAACGCAGACCAGCTTCTTCCCCATATAAATAAAGAATATTTAATTTTAATCGTTTACAAATTTTTTTCATTTATTTAGTTTATTTTCAACTAAGAAATACCTCCGATATTTGGAACTGGATTTCAACTATTTGGGACAATACTTCGATGCTATGGATTTCGTATCAACGACCCAAGAAACACTGATAAATCAATCCACCGATTATCTCTGGGACCCGATTAGAAAAATAATTTCAAATTACAAATTAAAATACCACTTTTTTTGAACATAAACTACAAGATTTTGGACTGAAAATGGCCAAGAACGAATGTAACATGCAAAGATTCCATGAAGCTGAAAACTTCAGTGGATACGCCAGCGTCAGCCGAATTCCTTTCGATGTGGTTTGCAGAGAAGAGAGAGAAGAGCAAAGAGAAAGAGAGAGAGACAAGGAGACGAGGAGGAGAGAGAGAGCAAAGAGAAAGAAAGAGCAAAAGAGAGAAAGAGAGAGAGAGAGGATAGATAAGAGAGAGGAGAGAGAGGTAGAAGGAGAGAGAGAGAGAGAAGGATGTTAAGTTATAGCCGTCCGAAATCAAAATTGTTGGGGGGGGGGGGGGGACATTTCTGGATGTTTGCCCATCCAAGGCCTTTTTATCGAATGTCCTTTGTCGTAAACCATGAACTTTGCTGAGTTTTTGACTTGTAGAATTACGAACTAAGAAATTAAAAAAAAAAAAAAAAAGAAAAAAAAAAAAAAAAAAAAAAAAAATACATGACCAATGGGCCAAGTGTCATAAAAATAGTAATGAACGACCAATACGCAACTTAGGAAATAGAAGAATATATGAAAATTGAAAGGAAGTACGTAACTATTTTTAATGGTTCCCGATAACTATTACTCGTATAATCTATGTAGGAAACGACTTTCCTTGTGCCAGAGGGCTAGGTCGATTCCCTTGCAGAGGACAAACGTTTTTTAACAATGGATTGTTTAGAAATTGCGATGAGCTCTTTAGACGCACAACAAGAAACAAACTAAATAATGGATTGCCCTGAGAGAGAGGAGCGAGTAGAGAGAGAGAGAGAGAGAGAGAGATAGAGAAAAGAAGAAGAGAGAGAAACTTATTTTATTGGAAGGAATGAAATGCAAGAAATAAACGAATAAATACAAAAAAAGACAGAGAATAACTCTTTCTAAAATGAACACAATGAAACAAGAAAAAGAAAAAAAAAAAATCCAATTCATAGAAGGAACAATACTTGCCATAAAATATACAAAATAAAAAACCCGTTTTTATCAAACTCTTGTTGGGGAATAGCCTATTACAATTACCGTTTTTTTTTTGAGTTCCTTTTTCCAACCTGAACAGTGTGGAGTGGATCGATGCAAAAGAGATTCCACCAAAGATCATATTTCCTCCCCAAAAAACTGAACAAGCATTGAATGTCTTTAAAAATCACCAACCACACGGAAATAACCTGAACGCCTCTTTGAAACTGGCCCTACTGGTGCCATAACCCTCAATCCTCCAAGTGGAGAGAGAGGAGAGAGAGAAGAGTGAGAGAGAGAGAGAGAGGAGAGAGAGAGAGATTCTCTCATGGATAGTTAACAAACGTTTGAATTCTATTTTAAAATTCCCTTTTAGGATTATTTCGTACAGCAAGGAGGTCTATTGACGCAATATCACTGGAGAAAAAAACAAAATATAATAATACAAATACAATCAAAGAATGCACTAAAACAGACTTAAAATTCACATGAAGTTTAAAGCCTATCTCAGTTGGCAACTATAAACAATCCAAATACGTAACAAAAATAACTAACCTACACACGAGCACACACATATATATATAATATAATAAGAAATAAAATATATATATATATATATAATATATAATAGTATATAGATATATATTTAATTATATATATATAATATAATCATAAATGAATAAATGATAAATCTATATATAAATAAATATATATATATATAATATATATATATATGTATATTATATATTATAATATATTATATAATAAATAATATTGTATATATATATATAATATATAATATATATATATAATTTATAATTTATATTATTATATATATATATAGATATATATATATATTATATATTAGTATAAGTATATATTTAATTATATATCTATATATATATATATATATATACATATCTTGGAAGTGCTAAGGGTTTCCAACACCTTAATATATATATATATATATATATATATATATTATATCTATATATATAATAAGTTATATTATAGATATATATGTATATATATATATATATATAGTATATAGATTATAGATATATAGATATATTATTATATTATATATTAATATATAGATACTATCATATTAATATATATATATATATATAATACATACATACATACAACCCACAACACAAACACACACCACACACACAACCCCACCACACAACATATTATATATATATAGTTATATATATATATATATATAGTATTATATATCATATATCATAATAAATAATATTATATAATAAATGTCATATAATATCAATTATATCAATATAATATATATATATATCTATGATAGATCATAAATAAATAAATATATAATACTTATAATCTAAATCTATAATATATATATATTATTATATATATAGTAGAATATATATAAACAGACATATATGTAGATATAATATATACTATTAATTATATACATAACATATGTATAATATATATATATAGTATAATCTATATATATATAATATATATATAGATTAAGTAATATTTACTATTAACTATATCAATTATATAGAAGAATCAAACAAATGACAATTGAAAATTGAAAATGAAATTACATTGTGATCCAAAAGTCCATTAGAGCAGTTTGTGGTAAAAAAAAAACATAACGTGTACTTTTCAGATTAATTAAACTGGATTGCCCACCCCCATGAAACCCAGAAAATAAAAGTTCATTCTCATTTTCTAAACTTTCAGAACTAATAACGAGCAACCAGGTTTTGCCAACAGATAATGTATCAAACCATAAAATTCCAAACGATTCAAAGACTACCTTATTTAATAAAAACAAGGTTAAGAAACGAATGCGGTCACAAAAATTAATGGCCAAAACTGAAACAGAAAAATGTAAACAGAGATTAAATTGATCTTTCCCTCGAAATCAAAAAGCCCTCTCAAATGTTTCTCCCCCCCACAAAAAAAAAAAACCCTTGAAAAGTGAAAACCGAACTAAGGAAAACTTCCATCAAATAAAAACAGAAACAGCGGTACCAGTCAAAGCCCACTGGAAATTAGATTGATGTTGTATACATAAATAGGTACAAAAATTTGTGTTTTGTTTTGCCAAAATTTAATTTATAATAAATATATATATATAACATATATATAATTATATATATATATGAACTGGTAAGGGTTGGTTTCTGTTAAACAACAGATTCCAATCTAACTAAAAGGAAGCCCATAAAAAACACCAAAATGTAGAGAGGAAAAGTTACTATATTTCCAGAGACTGCTGTCTCTCTCTTCAGGGTATTATGAATGAGAACAAAAGTTTACAGCAAAAGGTTGGGTATTTTATACCAAGACAGATTAGTCCACAAGTAACTCAATTAGGTCACCCCCGCTGATAATCTTCCTTTAATCTTCTTAAGCATTTGGGTTTGAATTGAACACTGCGTCGACGATGTCTGATGTCCAATTCCCTTTTTGAGAATGTTCATTACCCTGCTTCTCTATTTTATTAAGGCCGATTCCATCCATCCTTTTGACCTCTATTTGTAACCGGGAGGCCAGTTTGCTGCTATAAATTGAGCCACATGACATATTCGCCAGTTTATTTCTATGGTTATGTTTACCTTTATTTATGATTAGAATTCAAATAGCCGAGTTCTGTTGTCCATGACCTAACCTCGACCGTTTGTGTGTATTAATTCTCTGGGGAAGTTGATTTACCTTGGAAATCCGATGTAAGATTGGTCCACAGTCCTGGCATGGTGGGATCTCCATTACCCCCTAACCCCCGGAGTCTTTGGGCGATGTCTTTTTGTTGGTAACGTTAAATCAGGGATTTTGGCTAAGGGTATTTGGGTAGGTAAATGCAAATGGCAAAAGGGTTTGGAATTTCCCAAGGGTTGTGAAGTTACTCTCTTAATCGTCCTCCAGGTGGGGAATTTTGTTTTTATTTTATTGTTTTGGGTGGTGTCTCTGGTCTTGTCCTTTAAGGGGGTCAGGGGTGGAGGGGGGGGGGTGGGTAGAAAATTAACGGTTTTGCTTTTGTTTTTGAATTGCTGTTCTCAATTATATGGTCAGGATAACTTTTAAGATGAGAGTTGCTTGCGCAATTAGTTCCAATTCTTTTTTTCCAGGAAATTCTGGGGAACAAATTCGTAAGGCTCTTAAGAATAGGTTTGCTACTAGACTTATCTTGATTCACTGTTATTTTTCTTGATAGTATTGTCATGCATAAGCTAAACAGTAGTTGAATATATGAAAGTGGGATAACGTTTGGTTTTCTGTATATGGTTACAATTTGTATTCTGTCGTGTCTCTTGATTATTAAAACACAATGGAAAAGGAATTTTTGGTTGTCTGTTTCCGCAACCCTATTCAAGCCTTTAAATTTGATGCGAGGGCCACTAATGCGTTTAATTTTGAGAAGGAATTCAGCTTAAATTATACCCCCACGTTATTATCCCAAAACTGTTAGGTATGTCATCCACGTATCTCCATCCACAAGGCCATGTTTTTTGGGTTTTTATTGTTGCATTTATTACTGTAGTTTCAAAGGTATTCATGTACAGATTGGCTAAAATAGGACTTAAAACGGGGACCTACCCATACTACACCCGAATTTTTGCTTGTTTTAGAATGATTCCGCCCGAATGGAAAATACGTTATTAAGATGCACATACTAATTCAACTAACTTTATTATTTTTGTCAAGTGCCAAAGGGACAAATGATCTGAAGTATGGGGGAAAAATTATCCCCCTATTCAGATCATAAAGTTTAGTTGAATTATGTTGGCATCTAATAACGTATTTTCATTCGGGGAATCATTTATATATATATATATTATATTACTATATATATATATATATATATATTATATTATAGTATATTTATGTATATTCATATATATATATATAATGGAGACCAACGTCCAAATTAACTGAAAACAATTGCACAAGGTAAGGTAACAATAAAAAAGATAATGCAAGTAAGACAACCTTTTTTAGATAGTAAACAAATTGATTGTTATCGTAACAAAAAAAAAAAACATTTTTATAATCACGACTTCATGCCGAAACTCAAAAAGCAAAAATAAGAAAAAAAACAACAGGCAATAATAAGAGAAATTAACAAGAAATGAGAGCAATAGTAAAGAACAGATCATACGCCGAGTCATTAGAGCGAATCGTTTCCCGTCCTGATGATGCAAATAGATCAGCTGGGTTCTCGATTTTTTTTTAAATTACCTTTAACTTCACCCTGGTGGTCATTTCGATGATTTGATCTCATCTGGGACAATGGAGGCCTATTGGAATCCAAATTACCAGGAATTCACGACAATGGAGAATAATGATTAGGTGTTGCATGGTGGGTTTTTTTTGATATAATGATAGAATGGATTAATTAGTTACAAACAAATGATGACATCGGTTATGTCTGGAGGTTAATTCTGAAAACAAACGAAGACCCAAACCGACAACCAGATGACAATGAACTTTTTACAAACAAATTATTGTTTTTAAATAAGTAGTTTTGTTGTTTGAAGAAAAATATAATTCCTTCCCAGAACGTTTTTAAAAGTCAACTTTTGTTAATCTCAAAAGGAAATGTTTATATTTAAACAAAACCCTAAGGAAAAAAAAACAACGCTGGTACGATCTCCAAATGACAAATACTGATGAGGTAAGTAGAGTTAAAAACTTTGGCAGAAAAATAAAATATTAACCACCAAGTCCAGAAATGAACTAGTAAAGTAAAGCAGTTTTGGTATTCATACCCGTGCTACCGAACACTGGTGGCTGATCCTATTGTGGCCTTTACCATCTTCCTTTACTGCTAAAAAATAAAGCTTCGGCGGTAAATCTTGCAACCTTATCACAGTACCCAAAGAGGTTACCATAATTCACAAAGAACATTTAACTTAGCGACGGAATAAATGCCCAGGGGGGGGGGGGGGGAATAATTGAAAATGAAAAATTAATTGTAGAATTAATGGCACATCAGAAAATATTGAACAGATCATGAAAAGGAAAAGCTTTACTTACTTTAACTGAATTAGAACCAGTTTATGTGGTTTCTCTTGCTCCTGACTTTCCTTTTAGTTACGGTTTAATTCAGTTTTTTTTTTATCTTATTATGCACTTGGGGAAATAGGAGAAATGCAAGAGTATATTAAACAGTTATCGCTACAAACAAAAAAGGTCCTCCGGTCATTTCAGTAGTAAGGACGCCGGTACCAAATTGAAGCTTGAGAAGTCCATGGCTAACGTGCCTAAGGTTTTGAAGACAAAACAAGGAATGTTAGATACTTAAAATCAAAACGAATTCCCCTTCAAGAAATGGAAAACACGCTTTTTCGAACGTAACTTCAAATAATCATATACAAACAACTCTGTTTTCATGTGTTGCCATGGATATAGTCTCTTGTCAGGAGGAACCTGGATTACAGTATTCATCGTTTGCTTTTGTGGACACAAGACTATAAAACGTTGCGGTTGCCCTTGGCCAGTAAAGACTTTCATGGAGAAGAGCGAGAGAGAGAGAGAGAGCGAGAGAGAGAGAGAGGAGAGAGAGAAGAGAGAGAGAGAAAAGCTTATTCAGAAAAATATTAAAAAAATATTTTGAACACTTATTTGAAAAACTCACCATTAAAATCAACGACGAAACAACCAAATCCATCTTCATCGTTGTTCTAACAAAAATATACTTTCGCTATAATGAAAAAAATGTCAAAGAGCTTTGTAACGAACTTCGAACCATATTGATAATAACATCATATATGGTTCAACAGGCTACATGAAATAAACCTTTCTTCTTCTTCCAACTTCTTTTTTTATTTTCTTCCAGATTGCGTTGCATGAACGACATCGAAAGCCTTCTATTAAAATAAGTTTAGTAAAAAAGTGATATAGGAAACTGGTCACAGTTTTGTCGAGAATAACTCACTGAGGGGTTGAATCCTCTTAGACACTTATGGCCTGCAATCTCAAGTGTAATTAGGACAAAAGCGCCTTAAACCTTCGATCTAAAATCATGTGCTGGCCACGAAAAAACACTAATTTATTGATGCCTCAGATGTTCAAGGGAAAGTGTTACTTGTTAGTGAATTGGAATTGTTTTTTGAATGTTAACAGAAGAATGAGGATCCAAACCAAACCGGGGAATGGCTCTGAAGGAATCAGCGGGAATGAATAAAAGGAATAATCCAAGAAAGGGGCATAAAGATGGAGGAAGAGGTCTGTAAATGGGGAAGATTCTCGTAAAAAAGAAAAATAATAATAACTTTGAAGCGGCAGAAAGCCTCCATTTGTGAAGAGGTTCCAGCTTCTTGTGGGCCCCGTCGGAACGAAACGTGGAAAATCTCCTTTAAGTCTGTGTTAAGGGAACGACTGGAGGATCAAGAAAGACAGAAAGATGGAGGGAAGGAAGACTCGTAAGACTTGTTTTACCAGGGTTGAATGCAATGCAGCCATTTTTCATAGTGCAATTCTGGTGTTTTAAAAAGCAAGTCAGGGAAAGAAGGAGAAACAAATTTTAGTACGAAGAAGAAGTGTAGGCATACGCCTAATGATAAACAAAATTAAATGCAGAATGAACGGCAAAAGAAATCTATACGTTTAATAGGCCTGTATTAGACCCGAATAATAAACAAAATTAAAAGCAAGATGAAGGCAAAAGAAATCTATACGTTTAATAAGCTGTATAGACCCCTAATAATAAACAAAATTAAAAGCAGATGAAGGCCAAAGAAACCTAACATTTAATAGCCTGTATAGACCCCAAATGATATACAAAATTCATTGCAGATAAAGGCAAAATAAACTTAACTATTAGCCTGTATAAGACAATCGACTTCCAAAACACCAAACGCTTTCTGCGACCATAGACCAGCGTCATGGTTATGCCACCTATCAACCAGAACCCATCCAACATAACCGCCCCCCCCACCCAACCACCCCTTAAAAAAAGTACCATATCTGCTCAGACCTTTTTCCAAAACCAGATACTTCCCACCATTCAGGAAGTTTATGTAATGTAGAACTTTTGTCAAAATTAAGTACAAAGCCTTTTGCGTCTCCATACTAACCCCAACCCCCAGACGACCAATACAACAAAACCGAGTCAAAATATGATATACATTCTGATTTTAGTGGGACGAAGGCATACCTGATAAAGATAATGAAATAAAAATATATATATAATTATTAAAAAATACGAGACGAGATATCAGAACGTAACGATGAACTACAGGAAACAACAAACCTACAGGATGTCCCTCCAAAGTCAGTACCATTCTGTGCAATAAATACATTGTAATGGTACAGGGACTTTATGGACACCTGTATCCTCACTTACCTAACGTTAACCCGCGAGGTTGACAACGAAAGCATTCGTGAGAAGCCGAATTGAATTCCGCTTACGCGCAGCTCCGAACTTCGATGCAAAGTTTTTAAGGGAAAAATTAAATAAAACTATCTGCTATTTGTAAACACACAAAGGAAATAAAAATACGAAAGTATAAAAAAATGAATAAATAAACAAATAAAATAAAAAAATGAATAAATAAAAGTATAACAAACAAATAAATAAATAAAAATAAAAAAAAATTAGAAATTCTCGTCCGCTTCACCAAACGATCGAATTATGAATCTTAAATAGGTCTTGCGTTGAATTCGAAAAAATTAAAATTTTCCCCCCAAGATGTTGGCCCTTTAAACGAAGTTCTCTCTCTCTCTCTCTCTCTCTCTCTCTCTCTCTCTCTCTCTCTCTCTCTCTCTCTCTCTCTCTCTCTCTCTCTCTGCAGCTTTTATCAAGCAGATTCAAAATCATTCATCCATTCACGATACAAAAGGCACAATTCTGCCATCCTCATCATCCTCATAATTACGAATTCCCAACACTCAACAGGTAAAAGCACAATAAATCACTCCCCCGGGGAAAAAAATAAAAGTTTTCTTTTCCAAACGATGTATTTGCATTTCTCCCATTTTGCAAAATTTCCGAATTTGGTTGTGGGGGAGGGGGGGCGGCGCCCTTTCCAAGTTGATATATGATTTGGAAATTTTGTGAGGGAGTGAAGAGGTGAGTGGACCTGCTTTAATTATATTCTCTTTCAGTGTTCGAAAATCATTTTGTGTTTCCGGCAAAAACATTCAATGTATAAGACTGAATAAAAACCAATAAATAAAATTTGCAATTATGCAATGCCCCAAAACTGAGCTGCAGCGGTTTCGTTTATTTCAAAAATAGGTTTACTCAGACTGGCTTCCTGCAGAATTTAAAGGAGTAAAGTGTTAAAGTGTTTTGTCTAAGATCCCTCCTATAGCTGTATTCTTTACGTTTATGTGAAAATAATACATTTTTTTGTTGTACGCTACATTTTATACAATACGGAACATTATCCATGTTACCTTTTTGGCTTCCAGGCACTGCATAGGTAAAGAGAGCGTTTGAAGGTAATGTCTTCGATCTCTGAAATGTAACATTACTTTCACGCAATCTGTCAAAGCCAGCCAGCTTCCCCTATAAATAAAGAATATTTATTAATCGCTTAAAATTTTTTTTTCATTTTATTTATTTATTTCAAAGAAATACTAACACCAACTAAGATACCTTGTATGGAATGGATTCACATGTGGGACATACTTCGATGCTAGGATTCGTATCAAGACCCCAGACACTGATATCAAGCACCGAATATCTCGGGACCGACAAGAAAATACTGACAAATTATAATACACTTTTTTGAACATAAACTACAACATTTTGGACTGAAAATGGCAAGACGATGTAACATGCAAAGATTCCATGAAGCGAAAACTTCAGTGATACCAGCGTCAGCGAATTCCTTCATGTGAGCAGAGAGAGAGAGAGAGAGAGAAGAGAGAGAGAGAGAGAGAGAGAGAGAGAAAATGTTAATTATCCGTCGAAATAAAATTGTGGACATTTCCGGGTGTTTCCTCAAGGCATATCGAATGTCTTTTGTCGTAAACCATGACTTTGCTGAGTTTTGACTTGTAGGATTATGACTAGGAATAAAAAAAAAAAAAATAAAAAAAATACATGACAAGGCTAAGTGTCATAAAATAGTAATGAACACCCAATACGCAACTGAGAAATAGAAGAATATATAGAAATTGAAAGGAAGACAGTAACTATTTTAATGGTCCATAACTATACTCGTATAATCTATGTAGAACGACTTTCTTGCGCCAGAGGGCTGGTCATTCCCTTCAGAGGACAAACGTTTACAATGGATTGTTTAAATGCGATGAGCTCTTTAGACGACAACGAGAAACAAACTAAATATGTTGCCCGAGAGAGAGAGAGAGAGAGAGAGAGAGAGAGAGAGAGAGAGAGAGAGAGAGAGAACTTATTATAGGAAGTGTAAAGCAAAATAAACAATAAATACAAAAAAGACAGATAAGAACTCTTTCTAAAATGAACACAATGAACAGAAAAAGAAAAAAAAATCCAAGTCATAGAGGAACAATACTTGCCATAAATGTACAAAATAACCCTTTTTATCAAACTCTTGTGGAATAGCCTTTACAATTACAGTTCCTTTTCACATAACAGTGTGGAGTGGATCGATGCAAAAGAGATTCCACCAAAGATCATATTTCTCCCCAAAAAACTGAACAAGCATTGAATGTCTTTAAAAATAACCGCACGGAAATAAACTGAACGCTCTTTGAAAACTGCCCTACTGGTGCCATCCCCTCATCCTCAAGTGGAGAGAGAGAGAGAGAGAGAGAGAGAGAGAGAGAGAGAGAGAGAGAGAAATTCTCTCATGATAGTAAAAATGTTTAATTCTTTTAAAAGTCTTTTAGATTTCGTACAGCAAGGAGGCTATTGAAGTAATATCACTGGAGAAAAAATATTTATAATACAATCAAAGAATGCACAAAAAAGACTTAAATTCACTGAAATTTAAGCTATAATCAGTGCAACTATAAACAATCAAATACGTAAAAATAACTACATACACACAAACACATATATATATAAAATATATATATATATATATATATATATAATTAAAAAATATATATATATATATATATATATATATATATTATATTGGGAAGTGCTAAGGTTCCAACTACTTATATTATAGATTATATATAGATTATATATTATACATATATATTATATATATTATATATAATTATATTTATAAGTAGTATATATAGATTATATATATATATATATTATATATAATTTATATATATATATATTATATATCATGTCTATATATATAATATTATATATATGTGTGTGTGTGTGTATATATATATATATATATATATTATATATATATATATAATATTTATATATATAGTATATAATATAATATATATCATATATACCATACCATACATATCATACATACATACATACATACATACTACATACATACATACATACATACTTACACACACATGCATATTATATATATATATATATATATATATATATATATATATATATATATAATACTATATATATTAATATATATAGTATCAGAAGGAATGACATGTGTATTAAATTGAAATTACATTGTGATCAAAAGTCCATTACAGCATTTGTGGCATACGTGTACTTTGAATATAAACTGGATTGCACCCATGAAATCCAGAAAATAAAGTTCATTTATTTTCTAAACTTACAGAACTAATACGAGCAACCAGTGTTGCCAACAGATAATGTACAAACCATAAAATACAACGATTCAAAGACTACTTATAATAAAACAAGAGTAAAGAATGCGGTGAAAAATTAATGGCCAAAAACTGAAACAAAAATGTAAACGGAGATTAAATTGATTTTTCCCTCGAATCAAAAAGCCTCTCATGTCTCCCCCCAACAAAAAAAATCCTGAAAAGTGAAAACCGACTAGAGAAAACTTCCATTAAAAACAGAAACAGCGGTACACGTCAAAGCCCACTGGAAATTAGATGATGTGTATATATAAATGATACAAAAAATTATATATATATATATATATATATATATATATATATATATATATATATATATATATATATATATATATATATATATATTTGTGTGTGTGTGTGTGTGAATGTGTGTGTTTGTATGTGCAGGAAAATTATGATATTGATTATCTTCGTTCTTAATTGTTTCACAAACCCTGTAAGGTTGCATAACGGTTCAGCCCACTGATATGTTTCTCTGATACGGACTAATTTTTGCAAGATTGCAAATGAATGTAAGAAATAAATCATGGTAAAAATAAAGTCGAATATTAGACTAATATAAATTAAAAGTTAATGATCATTCCAAAGAAAGGAAATTTTATTTCAAAAACCCTTACAAGATCATACTGAGAGACGAATGGCTCTTTTGAAATTTACTCAAGATGCTACAGAACTTGCGAAGTGGATTTAGGAATAACGAATAATGAATGCAAGAATATGGACGTACTTGTTTTCAACAAAATTCAACTCAGAGAATGTCACTCAGTGAACTTCATTTTTCACAAAAAAATAAACACAACAGTAACATGACTGGAGCCGTTATGGAATGACTCAGTCAGTCAAGAAAAGATTGTAGAACAAAGAAAATACATTTGTTTATGCTTTAAAAAATAATTCAGTTTTCGGGGATTTCCTTTCTCTCCTTCCGTAGCAGATGGCAGGTGAAGCATCAGTTGATTTTCTTTATTTCACTTTTAGACCTAAAATGATATATACTTAGACCATCTCGAACTCACCAAACGTAACGAACAGGATTAACTTTAGCGATACATAACCATATATAATTGCATTTGTATATACATAATAGACATAATTTTGTGTGTGTTTCTTGAACAACACAGAAAGACACAGGCAAACAAACAAGCATGTAAAGTAAATATATATATATATATATATATATATATATATATATAATATATATGTATGTATGTATGATATATATATATATGATATATATTATTAATGATATGATTTTTTGTGGGTGTGTGTGTGTGTGTGTGTACGAGAGAGAGAGGGACCGACTGACGCCCCTGTAGGTGTAATAAAACACATTTAGTTTAAAATAATTTATTCATTGTTTTATTTTATATCTAGTGAGGAAACTACATTTCAGACCAAAAATAATATTTTTGACACACAGACTGGGTCATCTTATGTAAATTCGAGAGATATAGATTTAAAGACATACTTATCAAGAATGTTTTATAAATATGTATTAAGAATGCTTTAAATACAATTACTAATTTTCTAAATTATGCCAATATCTTATTTTTAGTGAATTTTTAAATTTAAGAGACAGACTCTGAGAGAGAGAAATCTCCTTCGCCATCAAAGGTAAAAAATTGAAGGAAGATTCCTTCCATTTGGTAAATAATATGAATCACCTTTCAACAGAAAAATGGTTCAGAGTTTATAAGGGTCAAGATTTACAGAGGAATCGTAAACTAGGTTAACTATATAAAACATAATTTTGGTGCCTTCATAAGCAAAATCAGCAGAGATGATGTGAAGACCTGTGACGTCATGAAGTCCTGTCGTTGGAGACTCCGAGGATCCTTCGCCTGGGATTCAGAGGGTCTCCAAGTAAGGTATTCCAGCCTTTGAGTATCCGAACTCGCTAAGGTGACTTCTCTTACCTACATTTTTTTTTCGTTTTACACCTCTTTTGGTGTGTGCATGTATGGTGTTATAGTATACATATAACTTGAATAGAGTTGTAAAATGAAAACAAATACTGTAAAATGAAAAACAAACATACTGGATACGAGTCACCTTAGCGAGTTCGGATCCTGGAAGGCTGGAGTCCTTCCTGGGGCCTCTGAATCCTGAGAAGGATCGTCGGAGTCTCCACCGAGAGGGCTTGATGACGTCACAGATCTTTAAATCCTCTGTGCCCTTGCTTATTAAATCCCCATAATTATGTTTTATTTAGTTAATAGTTTACGATTCCTCCATGAATCTTGACTCTTATAAGAACTGAACCATTTTTGTGTTGAAAGGTGATTCATATTAGTTACCAAATGGAAGGAATTTTCCTTCAATTTTTGACCTTTGATGGCGAAGGAGGTTCCTCTCTTTTTTAAGAGTCTGTCACTCAAATTAAAAAATTAACTGAAAATCACCTAACGGCAGAATTAAAAAATGGGTAATTGTATTTAAAGCATTCTTAATATAGATTTCTAAAACATTCATGATACCTATGTGTTTAATTTTATATCTCTCGAATTTACATAAGATGACCCAGTCTGTGGTTTCAAAAATATTATTTCCATTAGATCTCTAGTTACCCCACAGTGGCAAAAATAATAGAATAAAATTCTTTAAATTAACTGTGTTTTATTACACCTACCGGGGCGTCTGTCTCTCTCTCTCCGTTGCGCGCTCTCTCGTATCACATACATACATACATACACACACACACACACACCAAAAAAAAATCATATCAATATATATATATATATATATGGAGAACGTCCAAATTACTGAAAACAATTGCACAAGGTAAGGAAATAAAAAAGATAATGCAAGTAAGACACTTTTTTAGATAGTAAACAAATTGATGTGTATCGTAATAAAAAAAAGTTTTATAATCACGACTTCATCCGAAACTTAAAGCAAAAATAAGAAAAAAAAAAACAACAGCAATAATAGAGAATTAAACAAGAAATGAGAGCAATAGTAAAGAACAGATCATACGCCGATCATTAGAGCGAATCTTTCCCTCCTGATGATGCAAATGATCATCTGGTCTCATTTTTTAAGTTGCTTTAACTTTCCTGTGGTCATTTCGATGATTTGATGTTCATATAGGGACAATTGCGGAGACCTATTGGAATCCAAATTACCAGGAATTCACGACAATGAGAATAATGATTAGGTGTTGTAATGGTGGGTTTTTTGGTATAATGATAGAATGGATTATTAGTTACAATGATGACTCGGTCATGTCTGAGTTAATTCTGAAAACGAGACCAACAAAAGAGGACAAGAATTTTTACAACAAATTATTGTTTTTAAAATAAGTATTTTGTTGTTTGAAGAATATAATTCCTCCCAGACGTTTTAAAAGTCAACTTTTGTTAATCTCAAAAGGAAATGTTTATGTTAACAAAACCCTAAGGAAAAAACTGCTGGTACGATCTCCAAAGCACAAATACTGATAGATAAGTAGAGTAAAATTTGCAGAAACATAAAATATTAACCACCAAGTCCAGAAATGAATAGTAAAGTAAGCAGTTTGGTATTCATACCCGCTGCTACAGAACGCTGGTGCTGATCCTATGTGCGTTTACCATCTTCCTTTACTGCCAAAAGATAAAGCTTCAGCGGTAAATCTTGCAGCCTTATCACAGTACCCAAAGAGGTTACATAATTCACAAATTTAACTACAGCGACGGATAAATGCCGTATAATGTGAAAAATAATTGTACGTAGATTAATGCACATCAGAAAATATTGAACAGTCACGAAAGGAAAAGCTTTACTTTAACTGAATTAACCAGTTAAGGTTTCTCTTGCTCCTGACTTCCTTTTATTACGGTTATTCAGATTTTTTTATCTTATTCTGCACTTGGGGAATAGGAGGAAATGCAAGAGTATATTAAACAGTTATCGCTATCAAAAAGGTCTCCGGCATTTCAGTAGTAAGACGCGGTACCAGAATTAAGAAGTCATGGCTAATGCCAAGTTTGAAGACAAAATAAGGAAGGTTAGATACTTAAATCAAAATGAATTCCACTTCAAATGGAAAACAGCTTTTCAAACGTAACTTCAAATATCATATAAACAACTCTGTTTCATGTTGCCATGATATAGTCTCTTGCAGAGGACTGGATTACAGTATCATCTTAGAGACACAGACTATAAAACTTGGTTGCCTTTGCCAGTAAAGATTTCATGGAGAAGAGAGAGAGAGAGAGAGAGAGAGAGAGAGAGAGAGAAGCTTATTCAGAATTAATAAAAATTATTTGACACTTATGAAAAACTCCATTAAAATCAACGACGAAACACAAATCATCTTCATCTTGTTCTAACATATACTTTGCTATAATAAAAAAATGTCAAAGAGCTTTAGAACTATCGAACATATGATAATAACATCATATACACCTACGCACTTTCGTGGTGCGAGCTGTCACGGCGTGGGATCGCAAGAAACCGTTACAAACCGCACTATAAACGCACCAAAAGCGCGTTGCCTCGCTGGCGGGCGTCACGCTATGCGATTTTTTCCTGAATATACGTGCAACAGCAGTAGACTTCCACTGCTTCTGGTGATCGGGTGCATTGGGTATTGAAAACATTTGTGGGATATAAATAGTGTTATTCCCGTTGCTGAATAACCACTGGTTCTATGCAACGAAAAAACACCATACAATAATAATAATAACAATAGTGTTATTAGTAAATAAGAAAGAACTACAGGTATGGATTGCTTAAGTATAAACTACTGAGAGATGATTTACTAAATGATTTGCTGTTTTTTTCATTAAGGTTACATATACGTTTTAATACTGAAATTATTAGAACGGTATCGGCAGATTATTGTTATAAAAGAGGACTAAAAGCTTTTGATTTCGATATATATGATTTTTTGAGAAGTTTTTATAGTTAACACTTACGTTTTATTTACATTAATTAATGAAACAGAGAGAGATATGGATTTTCTATATCAAAGTAAAAGATTTTAGTTTTTGTTATAGATATATCATTTTACACTTTTGATAAATAGAGATGTTTCAGTTAAACTAGTTGTTTTCATTTCTCCTTTTTAATTTCTATATGGAAAAACAAATTTAAAGGAAAGGTCCATATTATTTCCTCTTACTTGATGGTAACTGCCAGTTGTTGTGCTGGCGAAATATCATCTCTGAATGTCGTATTTCTTTTAGCAACTAGTCATGCAGACGTGACAAGAGTTCCTCAAAGGTTGTTTTAGACATTCTGAAGTAATTGCAAAATTAATCATTATCTCTCTTCAGCTCCACGAAAATTGTGGCAAATGCACCATACAAGTGCCTTTGTGTATTCAAAGGGTGTACCCAGTGAATTCTAGGGTTTCTCTTCTTTTTCTCAAATGTAATAAATAAAAACAATTTTCTCTTCCTGTCCATCTAGTCACCACTACAGGCTGAGAGCAGACTGCAAGGGCTTGTCAAAAATTGGATCACTTTGTGCGGCAGTCGGACAAATGTACGATTTGCGCAATTTTGTGTCGCATTTAGATCCGACACTGCAATCGTATCTTGGTGCGACAAGAATCGCATAGTGTGAAAGGGCCCCAAAGGAGATCAGCTGATTTCGATTCTATGTCCACAATCTTCATTCGAAAAAGCAAATGTATGATAGTGTTTCTTGGTTCTTTGTTTCTTGGTTCCTTAAACTATTTATTCTTCAGGTAGTGTGAAATGGATATTAATGTGAATTTGTAAATTCATATTTTACATCCGCAATAAAGTTACTCCTAAATTAGTGATATCACTCCATTTACAAAGAAATGTAAACTGGGATGGGAAGCATCATCGGAAGATAAGAGGAATGTAAAGCATAATTAGGTTAACGTTAAAATCCTTTAATTCAAAAGCGTGTCTTAATATCATTATGCTTCCTAAAAGTTCACTTTTACTTTCCAGTAAAATTTTGAACTTCACGATATTCAAGGATAAATAAGAACATACAAGCCTCCCATTGTAACACTTGAATAATTAACATTTACTTACTTAGTCGTAATGCTGTTGTTTAAAGTTATTTAGACTGAATATGATAGTTTCCCATCAACATCATTATTGCTAATACTGTCAACTTACATATTCATTGGCTATTTATAGAATGAAAGGAAGATTGGAGAAAAGCCCATGCCACAATTGTTGTACATCTGTTGTGAAAGTCTACCAATCTGACCGAGTTTGAGAAAATTCCTTCAGGATATAATAGTTGCGCTGACGAGGTAAGTGTGGCAAGCGTTTATGGACAGAGATGCAGACAAACCAGGTGAACAACTGTAGTCTCCCTCCACAAGGGGAGTTAAAAAGGAAGATTATTTATGACAC
>NC_087210.1:20919975-20922475 GCF_015104395.2 Macrobrachium nipponense
GTGTCATAAATAATCTTCCTTTTTTTAAACTCCCCCTTGGCCGATGGGAGAACTACAGTTGTTCACTCCTGGTTTTTTGTCTGCATCTCTGTCCATAAACGCTTGCCACACTTACCTCGTCAGCGCCGCCCAAAATATTATTAATCCTGAAGGAATTTTCTCAAACTGCGGTCACCCGATTTGGTAGACTTTCACAACAGATGGTTCAAAACAATTGTGGCATGGGCTTTTCTCCAATCTTCCTTTCATTCTATAAATAGCCAATGAATATGTAAGTTGACAGTATTAGCAATAATGATGTTGATGGGAAACTATCATATTCAGTCTAAATAACTTTAAACAACAGCATTACGACTAAGTAAGTAAATGTTAATTATTCAAGTGTACAATGGGAGGTCTTGTAGTTCTTATTTATCCTTGAATATCGTGAAGTTCAAAATTTTACTGGAAAGTAAAAGTGAACTTTTAGGAAGCATAATGATATTAAGACACGCTTTTGAATTAAAGGATTTTAACGTTAACCTAATTATGCTTTACATTCCTCTTATCTTCCGATGATGCTTCCCATCCCAGTTTACATTTCTTTGTTTTTAAATGGAGAGTGATATCACTAATTTAGGAGTAACTTTATTGCGGATGTAAAATATGAATTTACAAATTCACATTAATATCCATTTCACACTACCTGAAGAATAAATAGTTTAAGGAACCAAGAAACAAAGAACCAAGAAACACTATCATACATTTGCTTTTTCGAATGAAGATTGTGGACATAGAATCGAAATCAGCTGATCTCCTTTAGGGCCCTTTCACACTATGCGATTCTTGTCGCACCAAGATACGATTGCAGTGTCGGATCTAAATGCGACACAAAATTGCGCAAATCGTACATTTGTCCGACTGCCGCACAAAGTGATCCAATTTTTGACAAGCCCTTGCAGTCTGCTCTCAGCCTGTAGTGGTGATTAGATGGACAGGAAGAAAAAATTGTCTTTATTTATTACATTTGAGAAAAAGAAGAGAAACCCTAGAATTCACTAGGTACACCCTTTGAATACACAAAGGCACTTGTATGGTGCATTTGCCACAATTTTCGTGGAGCTGAAGAGAGATAATGATTAATTTTGCAATTACTTCAGAATGTCTAAAACAACCTTTGAGGAGCTCTTGTCACGTCTGCATGACTAGTTGCTAAAAGAAATACGACATTCAGAGATGATATTTCGCCAGCACAACAACTGGCAGTTACGGGTAGGCTCCACTTTGGGGGGTGCCGATCGTAAAAAATATTTGCCAAAAATACACTAATCAAGACAGGCTAATGAAATTTTCAGGCATTATTAGCACTATAATAATGCATATTCCCTGTGAGTTTTATCATCCTACAGGGAAAAGTAATGATTTTATGAAAAAAAATGTGAAAAAACAGAAATTTCCGGCCCCTCGTACTGAAGGTTATTTGGTGATTGGTGAGAAACTACAGTCTTGAATAGAAATTCGGTCTGACAGAATGTTGGTATATCCACCTGGAACATGCACAAAAAAAATTATCAAAATAGAACAGTAAATAAGCACGTAATAACAAAAAAAAGAGCAACAACTTTGTAAGTTCAGCGAAAGCCTGCCGAAAAATCAGACTATAGCTAGGAAGAAATATTCAGGAAAAAAAAAATTCAAATCTTCGATTTAGGGACAAAACCTTTTGAGAGTTTGTAGTTATATGTCACTTGATAGCCCACCTAAAACATCTAAAAATTATATTATTTAGGACAATCAAAGAAAATCCACCTCAAAAAAAAAAAAAAAAAAAAAAAAAAAAAAAAAAGGGTGGGGGTGGTTTTTTCTTTGATTGTCCTAAATAATATAATTTTTAGATGTTTTAGGCTATCAATGACAATAATAACTACAAACTCTCAAAAGGTTTTGTCCCTAAATCGAGATTTGAATTTTTCCTAAATATTTCTTCCTAGCTATAGTCTGATATTTCGGCGGGGCTTTCGCTGAACTTCAAACTTGGCATTAGCCATGACTTCTCAATTCTGGTACCGCGTCTTACTCCTGAAATGCCGGAGACCTTTTTGATAGCGATAACTGTTTAATATACTCTTGCATTTCCTCCTATTCCCCAAGTGCAGAATAAGAAAAAAAAACTGAATAACCATAATAAAAGGAAGTCAGGAGCAGAGAAACCTTAACTGGTTAATTCAGTTAAAGTAAAGCTTTTCCTTTCATGACTGTTCAATATTTTCTGATGTGCATTAATCTATGTACAATTATTTTTCACATTATACGGCATTTATCCCTCGCTGAAGTTAAATTTGTGAATTATGTAACCTCTTTGGGTACTGTGATAATGCTGCAAGATTTACCGCTGAAGCTTTATTTTTTGGCATTGAAGGAAGATGGTAAACGCACATAGGATCAGCACCAGCGTTCTGTAGCACGGGTATGAATACCAAACTGCTTACTTTACTATTCATTTCTGGACTTGGTGGTTAAT
>NC_087210.1:20929975-20934975 GCF_015104395.2 Macrobrachium nipponense
AGGATGGCAGAGTTTGTGCCTTTTGTATCGTGAATGGATGAATGATTTTGAATCTGCTTGATAAAATGCTGCAGAGAGAGAGAGAGAGAGAGAGAGAGAGAGAGAGAGAGAGAGAGAGAAGAGAGAGAAAGAGAACTTCGTTTAAAGGGCTAACATCTTGGGGGGAAAATTTTAATTTTTTCGAATTCAACACAAGACCTATTTAAGATTCATAATTATCGTTTCGGGTGAAGCGGACGAGAATTTCTAATTTTTTTTATTTATTTGTTTTATTTATTTTCTATACTTTTATTTATTCATTTTTTATTTTATTTGTTTATTTATTAATTTTTTTTATACTTTCGTATTTTATTTCCTTTGTGTACAACAGCAGATAGTTATTTACTTTTTCCCTTAAAACTTTGCATCGAAGTTTCAGAGCTGCGCGGAAGCGGAATTCAATTCGGCTTCTCACCGAATGCTTTCGTTGTCAACCTCGCCGGGTTAACGTTAGGTAAGTGATATACAGGTGTCCATAAAGTCCCAGTACCTTTACAAGTATCTATTGCCCAGAATGGTACTGGGACTTTATGGACATCCTGTAGGTTTGTGGTTTCCTGTAATTCATCGTTACGTTCTGATATCTGTCGTCTATCTTTTTTTCATATTATATATATATATATATTTTTTTTTTATTTCATTATCCTTATCAGGTATGCCTTCGTCCCCACTAAAATCAGAATGTATATCATATTTTGACTCGGTTTTGTTGTATTGGTCGTCTGGGGTTAGTATGGATACGCAAAAGACTTTGACTTAATTTTGACAAAAGTTCTATATTACATAAACTTCGTGAATGGTGGGAAGTAATCTGGTTTTGGAAAAAGGTCTGAGCAGATATGGTACTTTTTTTAAGGGGTGGTTGGGGGGGGGGGGGGGCGGTTAGTTGGATGGGTTCTGGTTGATAGGTGGCATAACCATGACGCTGGTCTATGGTGGCAGAAAGCGTTTTGTGTTTTGGAAGTCGATTGTCTTATACAGGCTAATAGTTAAGTTATTTATTTTGCCTTTATCTGCTATGAATTTTGTATATCATTTGGGGTCTATACAGGCATATTTATAGTTAGGTTTCTTTGGCCTTCATCTGCTTTTAATTTTGTTTATTATTAGGGGTCTATACAGGCTATTAAACGTATAGGTTTCTTTTGCCTTCATCTGCATTTAATTTTGTTTATCATTAGGCGTCTGCTAGACTTCTCTCGTACTAAAATTTGTTTCTCCTCTTTCCCTGATTGCTTTTTAAAACACCAGAATTGCACTGTGGAAATGGCTGCATTCAACCCTGTACAAGTCTTGAGTCTTCTTCCTCTATCTTTCTGTCTTCTTATCCTCCACGTCTCCCTTAACACAGACTTAAGGAGATTTTCCACGTTTCTTCCGACGGGGCCCACAAGAAGCTGACCTCTTCACAAATGGAGGCTTTATGCCGCTTCAAGTTATTATTATTTTTTTTTACGAGAATCTTCCCCATTTCCAGACTCTTCCTCCTCTGCTTCCTTTGATTATTCCTTTAATTCATCCCGCTGATTCCCTTCAGAGCCATTCCCCGTGTTTGGATCCTCATTCTTCTGTTAACATCAAAACAATTCCAATTCACTATCAAGCAACACTTTCCTTGAACATCTGAGGCATCAATAAATTAGTGTTTTTTCGTGGCCAGCACATGATAGATCGAAGGTTTAAGGCTTTGTCCTTATTACACTTGAGATTTGCAGGCCTAGTGTCTAAGAGATTCAACCCTCAGTGAGTTATCTAGACAAACTGTGACATTTCTATATCACTTTTACTAACTTATTTATAGAAGGCTTCGATGTCGGTTCATGCAACGCATCTGGAAGAAAATAAAAAAAGAAGTGAAGAAGAAGAAAGGTTATTTCATGTAGCTGTTGAACCATATATGATGTTATTATCATATGTTCGATAGTTCTAAAGCTCTTTGACATTTTTTTATTATAGCGAAGTATATGTTAGAACAAGACGAAGATGATTTGTGTTTCGTCGTTGATTTTAATGGGGTTTTTCATAAGTGTCAAATAATTTTTATTAATTCTGAATAAGCTTCTCTCTCTCTCTCTCTCTCTCTCTCTCTCTCTCTCTCTCTCTCTCTCTCTCTCTCCATGAAATCTTTACTGGCAAAGGCAACCAAGTTTTATAGTTTGTGTCACTAAGATGATGCTGTAATCCAGTCCTCTGCAAGAGACTAGATCATGGCAACATGAAACAGAGTTGTTTATTTGAAGTTACGTTCGAAAAGCTGTTTCCCATTTGGAGTGGAACTCATTTTGATTTAAATATCTAACCTTCCTTATTTTGTCTTCAAACTTGGCGTTAGCCATGACTTCTCAATTCTGGTACCGCGTCTTACTCCTGAAATGCCGGAGACCTTTTTGATAGCGATAACTGTTTAATATGCTCTTGCATTTCCTCCTATTTCCAAGTGCAGAATAAGAAAAAAAAAACTGAATAACCGTAATAAAAGGAAGTCAGAAACCTTAACTGGTTAATTCAGTTAAAGTAAAGCTTTTCCTTTCATGACTGTTCAATATTTTCTGATGTGCATTAATCTACGTACAATTATTTTTCACATTATACGGCATTTATCCCTCGCTGAAGTTAAATTTGTGAATTATGTAACCTCTTTGGGTACTGTGATAAATCTGCAAGATTTACCGCTGAAGATTTATTTTTTGGCTGTAAAGGAAGATGGTAAACGCACATAGGATCAGCACCAGCGTTCTGTAGCACGGGTATGAATACCAAACTGCTTACTTTACTATTCATTTCTGGACTTGGTGGTTAATATTTTATGTTTCTGCAAATTTTACTCTACTTATCTATCAGTATTTGTGCTTTGGAGATCGTACCAGCAGTTTTTTCCTTAGGGTTTTGTTAATATAAACATTTCATTTTGAGATTAACAAAAGTAGACTTTTAAAACGTCTGGGAGGAATTATATTCTTCAAACAACAAAATACTTATTTTAAAAACAATAATTTGTTGTAAAAATTCTTGTTCTCTGTTGTCGGTCTCGTTTTCAGAATTAACTCAGACATAACCGAGTCATCATTATAACTAATAATCCATTCAATCATTATACCAAAACTCCTACCATTACAACACCTAATCATTATTCTCATTGTCGTGAATTCCTGGTAATTTGGATTCCAATAGGCCTCCATTGTCCCACATGAGATCAAATCATCAAAATGATGATTTGATTTCAAAAATGAGATCAGATGATCATTTGCATTATCAGGAGGGAAAGATTCGCTCTAATGATCGGCGTATGATCTGTTCTTTACTATTGCTCTCATTTCTTGCTTAATTCTCTATAATTGCTGTTGTTCTTTTATTTTATTTTTCTTATTTTTGCTTTAAGTTTCGGATGAAGACGTGATTATAAAACTTTTTTTTATTACGATACACATCAATTTGTTTACTATCTAAAAAAGTGTCTTGCTTGCATTATCTTTTTTATTTCCTTACCTTGTGCAATTGTTTTCAGTAATTTGGACGTTCTCCATATATATATATATATATATATATATATATATATATATATATATATATATATATATATATATATATATATATATATGCATATATATATATATATATATAGATATATATATATATATATATATATATATATATATATATATATATATATTACATATTATGATATATTTTTTTGTGGGTTTGTTTGTGTGTGTGTGTGTGTGTGTGTGAGTGTGTGTATGTATGTATGTTTATACGAGAGAGCGCGCGACGGAGAGAGAGAGAGAGACTGAGACTGTGTAATAAAACACAGTTAATTTAGAGAATTTTATTCATTATTTTTTGCCACTGGTGGGGTAACTAGAGATCTAATGGAAATAATATTTTTGAAACCACAGACCGGGTCATCTTATGTAAATTCGAGACATATAAAATTAAACACATAGTTATCATGAATGTTTTAGAAATCTATATTAAGAATGCTTTAAATACAATTACCAATTTTTTTAATTCTGCCGTTAGGTGATTTTCAGTTAATTTTTTTTAATTTGAGTGACAGACTCTTAGAGAGAGGAACCTCCTTCGCCATCAAAGGTCAAAAATTGAAGGAAAATTCCTTCCATTTGGTAACTAATATGAATCACCTTTCAACAGAAAAATGGTTCAGTTTTTATAAGAGTCAATATTCATGGATGAATCGTAAACTATTAACTAAATAAAACATAATTATGGTGATTTAATAAGCAAGGGCACAGAGGATTTAAAGATCTGTGACGTCATCAAGCCCTCTCGGTTGAGACTCCGACGATCCTTCTCAGGATTCAGAGGCCCCAGGAAGGACTCCAGCCTTCCAGGATCCGAACTCGCCAAGGTGACTCGTTATCCAGTATTTGTTTTCATTTTACAACTCTATTCAATTATATGTATACTATACACATACATGCACACACCAAAAGAGGTGTAAAACGAAAAAAAATGTAGGTAAGCGAAGTCACCTTAGTGAGTTCGGAGACTCAAAGGCTGGAATCCTTCCTGGAGACTGAATCCAGCGATGGATTCTCGGAGTCTCCACCGACAGGACTTCATGACGTCACAGGTCTTCACTATCATCTCTGCTGATTTTGCTTATGAAGTCACCATAATTATGTTTTATATAGTTAATAGTTTACGATTCCTCTGTAAATCTTGACCCTTATAAACTCTGAACCATTTTTCTGTTGAAAGGTGATTCATATTATTTACCAAATGGAAGGAATCTTCCTTCAATTTTTTACCTTTGATGGCGAAGGAGATTTCTCTCTCTCAGAGTCTGTCTCTTAACTTTAAAAATTCACTAAAGATAAGATATTGGCAGAATTTAGAAAATTATTAATTGTATTTAAAGCATTCTTAATACATATTTCTAAAACATTCTTGATAAGTATGTCTTTAAATCTATATCTCTCGAATTTACATAAGATGAC
>NC_087210.1:20939975-20954975 GCF_015104395.2 Macrobrachium nipponense
TAGTGATGAATGCGCAGGGTTTAGTTACGAGTAACTCAAAAAGAAAAATAGAGTACTTAGAAGAACTAACCCAAATTGAAAAGAAAATAGATATAATGAATATAAGTGAAACCTGGTATTCCCAAGAGACTGGGAATGATGATCAAATAAAAGGGTTCCAAACTTATAGATCAGATAGAAAAAATAGGGATCAAGGGGAACCGCAATATATGGGAAAGACAAAAAACAAGGAAAAATATATGAGAAATATAGTAACTCAGAATGTAAACTAATAGCGGTAGAATTTGAATCTGAAAACTTAATTGAATGAACATAGTAATATATAGACCTCCTAATACTAAAGAGTTTGACTTAATAATAGAAAAATTGGATGATAAATGTAGAAATCACAAGGACTGGACTATTCTCCTATCTGGAGACTTCAACTTTCCTTTCGTAGAATGGAAAGAACGAATAGGAGATTGTGGTTGTACTTATACATATAAAAAGAGAGTAATAGTAGTGCAGAAGATAAGAGGCAATTCGAAAAGCTATTAGATATGCTACTAGAATACAACATTCAACAAATAAATCACCTGCCAACAAGAAAGGAAAATACTTTAGACCTAGTATTTGTGAACGAGATGAATTATGTTAAAGAAATAATAGTTTATAATGCGAGTACTTTCAGACCATATTGTCATAGAATTAACAGTTCATTCCAAAGCAAGTGAAAACAGAGATAAGCAAGAAATGAAAAAGTGGGAAGGATATGGAAAATACAACTTCTACAGTAAAAATATAAAATGGTCAGAAATAAATGAAGAATTAAACAAAGATTGGGATAACATTTTCGTAAGTGATGACATAAGGGTAAATACGGAGATATTATATAAAATATTAGAGAAAATAGTGGTAAATATATACCGAAGAAGAAAAGCTAACATCATTCATGCATACCAAGAGACAGAAGGATCTTGTTCCAGAAAATCAGAAAGTGGAAAAAGGTCTTGCAAAGAAAAAAATGCATGGAAAGTTTATAGAACTAAAAAGAAACATAGAAAATGCAGAACAAAAGATTATACAATCAAAAGAAAATGAAAAACGGGACTTGGAAGAAAAAACCCTATTAAATATCAAGCAAAACCCCAAACTATTATACTCATATGCGAAGAAGATGAATAAAAGAAGAATAGAAATAGGCCCTCTGAGAATTGAAGGGAGATTAACGAATGAAAAAAAGGAAATTTGCAACATACTGGCAGAACGATATAAGAGAGAATTCACCCCTAGAATAGATAATGAAGATAATGATATAGAAGTAAGGGACGAAAATAGTGAATATTTAGCTGAAACCATAGAAATTAATGAAGCTGATATTGTGCAGCAATTAATGAAATTAAAAATGGAGCTGCTGCAGGGCCTGATGGAGTCCCTGCTATTTTGTTAAAGAAAGTAGTTCATTCTATCGCAAAGCCACTTGCAATATTATTAACACAAAGTGTAGATACAGGCAAGATTTATGATGAGCACAAATTAGCATATATCACCCCTACTTTCAAAAGTGGATCAAGACTAGAGGCAAGTAATTATAGGCCTGTGAGTCTAACATCACATATTATGAAAGTGTATGAAAGGGTAATGAAGAAAATATTATGACACATTTAATAAAAAATAATTTGTTTAATGATAGGATAACACGGTTTCGTACCCGGAAAAAGTACACAAAACCCAACTGTTAGTCCACCGTGAGAACATATTAAAAAATATGAAAAGCAGAAATGAAACAGATGTGGTTTATCTAGACTTTGCAAAAGCTTTTGACAAAGTAGACCATAATATATTAGCGAAGAAAATTAGAAAACACAATATCGTAGATAAAGTAGGAAGATGGTTAAAAGAATTTTTACACAACAGAAAACAGAAAGTTATTGCAAACGATGAGAAATCGAATGAAACCAAGGTAATATCCGGTGTGCCACAAGGTACGGTGTTAGCTGCAATACTATTTTGTGTTATATGATTGAAGACATAGACAGTAATGTTAAGGATTCGGTAGTGAGTAGTTTCGCTGATGACACATGAATAAGTAGAGAAATTACTTGTGATGAAGATAGAAACTCTCTACAAAGAGACCTTAACAAAGTATATGATTGGGCAGAGGTAAATAGGATGGTATTTAACTCTGATAAATTTGAATCAATAAATTATGGAGACAGAGAAGGAAAGCTATATGCATATAGGGGACCTAATAATGAGACAATCACAAATAAGGAAGCAGTTAAAGACCTTGGTGTGATGATGAATAGGAACATGTTATGCAATGATCAAATAGCAATTCTTTTGGCAAAATGTAAAGCAAAAAATGGGAATGTTGTTACGGCACTTCAAAACAAGAAAAAGTCCTTGAACACATGATTATGCTTTTATAAAAACCATATGTTCGTAGTCCACTTGAATATTGCAATAATGATATTGGTACCCACACTATCAAAAGGTATATTGCCACAAACTAGAGAGTGTACAAAGGCTCCTTTACAGCTAGAATAGAAAGAAGTTTAATGGACCTTGACTACTGGGAAAGACTACAATCCTTTAAAATTTATATAGTCTCAGAAACGGGAGAAGAGAAACGCCTACAATGATAATTCAAGGCATGGAAACAGATAGAAGGAATAAACAGAAAATAGCATGGAAACTAAAATATCACAAACGTAAGAGCAAGCAGAGGTAGATTAAATATGCCGCCCAAAAAACTATACAAGGAAAAATTAAGGAAAGCACACAGGACATTTAAATCCCTACTAGGCACCCAGCATCCGATAATGCCAGCGTCTATTTCAACTGCGCTTCGGCCAGCTCATACTGGAGGATAAGATACGAGTGGAGCGGGCGTAGATGGTGTTTTAAGTAAGAAAAGATCGAACAGACTATCTAACTCCCAAATGCATCCAGAACCATCCAAGATTGGCAAGATGCCAAAATATACCGGTAAGATGTACTAGCAACTCTCTGGTATGACATAGAGGTGCCCTCACACTGAGGGACCTGGTTGGGCAACCCGAACGAAACTGTAAGGTCTGTTAAGGTCTGTAAGGTCTCTTCGGGCAACATATTGTTTAGTTTGGTTTTCTCGTTGTCGTCTAAAGAGCTCATGGCATTGAAAAACAATCCATTGTAAAACGTTTGGTCCTCTGAACGGGAATGACTAGCCCTCTGGCCACAAGGGAAATGTCGTTTCTTGATAGATTATACGCAGTATTAGTTATGGACCATTAAAATTAGTTACTGTCTTCCTTTCAACTTTCTATAATATTCTTATTATTTATTTTCCGTTGCGTATTGGTTTGGTTTCCATTAGCTAATTTTATGGACACCTTGGGCCTTGTCATGTATTTTTTTTGGGGTTTTTTTTTTTTTTTTTTTTTTTGACTCCCTAGTCATAATCCTGACCAAGTTCAAGAAAACTCAGCAAAGTCCTATGGTTTACGACAAAAGGACATTCGACTTAAGCCTAGAAAGATCCACAAATTAATTTTTTTTCGCAACGGATAATTAACCATACCTCTCTCTCTCTCTCGTCTTCTCTCGCTCCTTCTCTCTCTCTCATCTTCTCTCTATCTCTCTCCGCTCTCTGCCACGCATGAAGGAATTTCGCTGAAGCGGTATCACTTGAACGTTTTCGCCTTCATGGAATTCTTTGCATGGTTACCATCGGCTTGCCATTTTTCCAGTCCAAAAATGTTTGTACTTTATGTTCAAAAAAAAGTGTATTATAATTTTGTCCAGTATGTTCTTGTCGGTCCCGAGATAATCGGTGCTGTGATAATCAAGCTGCCACGAGCGGGCGCTTGATACGAATCCTAAGCATTAGAAGTATGTCCCACATGTGAATCCCATTCCCATACGAAGGTATCTTAGTTGGTGTTAGTTTATTTCTTTTCCTTTGAAATTAATAAACTAAAATTAAAAAATTGTTTAAAAGATTAAATTGAAATAAATTCTTTATTTATATGGGGGTGGGAAACGCACTGGCTGGCTTTGGACAGATTGCGTGAAAGGTAATGTTACCATTTCGCAGAGAAGAACGACATTACCTTCCAAAACCCCCCGCCGCTCTCTTTACCTATGCAGTGCCTGAAAGCCACCAAAAACGGTAACATTGGAAATAATCTTCCTTAATTGGTATAAAATGTAGTGTACAAAAAAAAAAAATGTATTGATTTTCACATAAAGCACGTAAAGAATACATGTTCAAAAGGAGGGATCTTAGACCAAAACACTTTAACCCAACACCTTTTCCTTTAATTAAATTTGCAGGAAGGCCAATCTGAGTAAACCTAATTTTGAAATAAACGAAACCCGACCCTGGCCAGCTCAGTTTTGGGGCATTGCATAATTGCAAATTTTGATTTATTAGTTTTATTCAGTCTTTATACATAGAATGTTTTTTGCCCGGAAGGCAAACCACAAAATTATTTTTCGAACACTGAAATAAAGAGAAATATAAGAAAGCAGGTCCACTCACCATTTTCAACTCCCTCACAACAAATCTTTTCCAAACACATATATCAACTTGGAAAGGGCGGGCGCCCCCGCCCCTCAACCGACATTTCGGAAATTTTGGAAAATGGGAAGAACTGCAAATACATCCGTTTGTTTGGAAAAGAAAACCTTTTATTGTTTTTCCCGGGGGTGAATTTATTGTGCTTTTACCTGTTTGAGTGGTTGGGAAAGCGCAATTATGATGGATGGATGAGGATGGCAGAGTTGTGCCTTTTTGTATCAGTGAATGGTATGAACTGATTTTTCAATGCTTTTGATAAATCTCGGCTTGCAGAGAGACAAAGAGATGCAGAGAGAGAGAGAACCGGAGGGGATGAAGATGAGAGAGGAAGAGAATGGAGAGGATCGAAAGGAGAGGAGCGAGGAGAGAGAGAAGAGAGAGAGAACTTCGTTTAAAGCGGGCTAACATCTTTGGGGGGAAAATTTTAATTTTTTGCGAATTTCAAACACTAGAACCTATTTAAGTTCATTTAAATTTAATCGTTTTCGGGTGAACGCGGACGAGAATTTCTTAATTTTTTTTTATTGATTTGTTTTATTTTTATTTTGCCACACACGACTTTTGCCTATTACTTTTATTTCATTTGTTCATTTTTTATTTTCACTTTGTTGATTTATTAATTTTTTTTTTATACTTTCGTATTTTATTTCCTTTGTGTGGTTTACAAAATAGCAGGATAGTTTATTTACTTTTTCCTTTCAAAAAATTTGGCATCGAAGTATTTCGGAGCTGCGCGTAAGCGGGAATTCAATTTCGGCCTTATCACCCGAATGCTTTCGTTTTGCAACCTCGCCTGGGTTAACGTTAGGTAAGTGATATAAGGTGTCCATAAAGTCCCTGTACCATTACAAAGTATGTTTATTCGCCCGAATGGTACTACAAAGGGACTTTATGGGACATCCTGTAGGGTTCTCGGTGGCTTCCTGTAATTCATCGTTACGCTTCTGATATCTAGTCTCGTATTTTTTCATCAATTAATTATATACCAATATATAGATACGTACTCTAATTAATTATATATATATATATATATATTAGATAATATATATATTATATATAAATAGAGATATTTTTTTTTTTAATTTGCAGTTTATCCTTATCAAGGTATGCCTTCGGTCCCACTTAAATAAAATCAGATAATGATCAAATCATATTTTGAACGTCGGTTTTGTTGGTATTTGGTCCGTCTGGGGGTTTAGAATATGGATCAGCAAAAGGGCTTTGACTTAATTTTAACAAAATTGTTCTACATTCACATTTTTAACAAACAAAAACACAAACTTCCGTGAATGGTGGGAACTTAAATCCTGGGTTTTTGGAAAAAGGTTCTGGAGCAGACTATGGGTACTTTTTTTTAAGGGGTGGCTTGGGGGGGGTGGGAGGGGGGGGGGGGGGGGGGGGGGGGGGGGGGGGGGGGGGGAGGGGGGGGGGGGGGGGGGGGCGGTTGGTTGGATGGGTTCTGGGTTGATAGGTGGCCATAAACCATGAACTCCTGGTCTTATAGTCCGCAAAAAAGCGTTTGGTGTTTTAGGGTAAGAACGTCGATTTTGGTCTTATACAGGCTAATAGTAAAGTTTATTTTGCCTTTATTATCTTGCTATGAATTTTGTATATCATTTTTTGGGGTCTTATACAGGCTATTTTAAACGTATAGGTTTCTTTTGCCTTCATCTGCATTTAATTTTGGTTTATGTCATTAGGCGTTATGCTAAACGAATTCCTCGTACTACTAAAATTTGTTTCTTTTCTCCTCTTTTCCCTGAATTGCTTTTTAAAAAAACACCCAGAATTCACACTCGTGGGAAATGGCTGCATTCAAATTCAAACAACCCTGTAACAACAAGTCTTGATTCTTTGAGTCCTTTCTTCCTATATCTTTCTGTCGTTCTTATCCTCCCCACGTACCTTCCATCCCTTAACACAGAACTTAAGGAAGGATTTTATTTCCATCGTTTCGTTCCGACGGGGCGCACAAGAAGCTGACCTCTTCACAAATGGAAGGCTTTATTTGCCAGCTTCAAGTTATTATTATTTTTTTTTTAACCGAGGAAATCTTACACCCAATTCTTTTCCAGGACTCTTCCTCCCCTCTGCTTCCTTTGATTATTTCCTTTAATTCATCCCGACTGATTTACCCTTCAGAGCCCATTCCCCGTCGTTTAGGAATCCTCAATTTCTTCTGTTAACATCAAAACAATTCCCAATTCACTATCAAAGGCAAACACTTTCCTTGAACATATGAGGCACTCAATAAATTAGTGTTTTTTCGGTGGCCCCAGCAACATGATAGATCGAAGGTTTAAGGCTTTTGTCCTTACTTACACCCTTGAGATTTGCAGGACCCTAGTTGTCTAAGAGATTCACCCTCAGTGGAGTTTATCTTTACAACCCTGTGACATTTTATTATTCACTTTTACTAACTTTTATTCTTTTAGAAGGCTTCCGAATGTCGGTTCATGCAGAACGGCAGCTGGAAGAAAATCAAAAAAAGAACGTTGAAAGAAGGCAAGAAAAGGTTATTTTCATGTAGCTTGGTTGAACCATATATTGATGTTATTACTCATATGTTTCGCATAGTTCTAAAGCTCCTTTGACATTTTTTTTATTATAGCGGAAGTATATGTTAGAAACAAAGATGAAGATGATTTGTTTCGTTTTTCGTTCGATTCGATTTTAATGGAGTTTTTCATATGTGTCAAATAAATTTTTTATTTAATTTCTGAATAATCGCTTCCTCTCTCTCTCCTCTATCTCTCCCACCCTCCCTCCCTCTCCTCTCTCTCCTCCCTCCTCCTCTCTCTCTCAGCATCTCTCCTTCATATCTGTCTCTCTTCTCCATGACAAATCTTTAACTGGCAAAGGCCAACCAAGTTTTATAGTCTGCTGTCACTAGACGGATACCTGTAAATCCAGTCCTCTGCAATGAGATCTCATATCATGGCAACATGAAAACAAGTTGTTTATTTTATGTATATTTGAAGTTACGTTCGAAAAGCCTGTTTTCCATGTGAAATGGAATTCATTTTGAGTTAAGTAATCTTAACCTTCCTTATTCTTTTACGCACACACAAACTTGGAGTTAGCCATGACTTCTCATTAATATCTGGTACTGCGTCTTACTACTGAAATCGGCCGGGAGACCCTTTTGATAGCGATTTTTAAACCTGTTTTTTAATTATACTCTTGGCATTTCACCTACCTTTCCCAAGTTGCCAAGGAAGAAAAGAAAAAAAACTGTACTAACCGTTAATAAAAGGAAGTCAGCAAACACGCAACTGGTTAATTTCCAGTAAAGTAAAAAGCTTTTCCTTTCATGGACTGTTCAATATTTTCTGACCCGCCGCCACAAGAACCTACGTACAATTATTTTTCACAGTTATACGGGCATTGATCCCATCGCTCTTGAAGTTTAAATTTGTGACAATTTACATGTAACCTCCCTTTGGGTACTGTGATAAGGCGGCACGCAAGATTTACCCGCTGAAGATTTATTTCATTTTTTTTGGCAGTAAAGGAATATGGTAAAGGCACAATAGGAATCAGCACCAGCGTTCTGTAGCACGGGGTTAATGAATCTTTACCCAAAACTGTTCCTTTTTTACTTGTTTTTTTTTTTTAACTTATTCATTTCTGGACTTGGTGGTTAATATTTTATGTTTCCTGCCAATTTTAACTTCTACTTAAATTAGTCTTATCAGTAAATTTGTTGGCTTTGGAAGATCGTACCAGCTAGAATTTTTTCCTTTAGGGTTTTGTTGATATAAGCATTTCCTTTTGGAGAACAAAAAAAGTTGACTTTTAAAAACGTCTGGGAGGAAGTTATAGTCTTCTTCAAACAAACAAAATACTTATTTTAAAACAATAATTTGTTGTAAAAATTTCTTGTCCTCTGTTGTCGGTCCCTCGTTTTCCAGAAATTAAACTTAGGACCATAACCGAGTCATCATTGGTAACTAAGTAAGCCATTCATTTTCCATTATTACCAAAAAAACCAAAAAACCCACGCCATTACAACAAAACCTAAATCAATTATTCTCATTGTCAGTGGAATTCCTGGTAATTTGGTATTCCAATTAGGCCTCCATTGTCCCCACATGGAGAGTCAAATCATCGAAATGACCACAGGGAAGTTAAAGCAATTTCAAAAATGAGACCAGATGATCATATTTGGCAATCATCAGGAAGGGAAGGGAAAATTCGCTCTAATGATCGGGCGTATGACTCTGTTCTTTTACTATTTGCCTCTCATTTCTTGCGGGGAATTTCATTAATTTCTTTGCTTTGTTTTTTTATTTATTTTTCTCTATTTTTGCTTTATTTAAGTTTCGGATGAAGTCGTGATTATTAAAACTTTTGTTTTTTTTTATTAGGATACACCCATCAATTTGTTTTTTTACCTATCTAAAAAAAAGTGGTATTACTTGCCTTATTCCTTTTTTATCTTTCCTTACCTTATGACAATGTTTTTATCAGTTAATTTTGGGAAACGTTCTCCATATATTAATAGATATAATATATATATATATAATATATATATATAAATACATATATATATATATATATATATAGTATATATATATAGATATATACTATATATTATAATTATAATATATATAATTATTTGATTTGATTTGGTAATTTCTTTTTTTGGTGTGTGTGTGTGGCTGTAATATAATGTGTATAACGATGTGAGAAGCGCCTCGCGACGGATGAGAGAGAGAAGAGACTGAGCCCCACCCTGGTATGGTTGTAAATAAACAAAACACAGTTAATTTAAAGAAATTTTATTCATTATTTTTTTGCCACTGGTTTTTTTTGGTGGCGGGTACAACTAGAGATTAATGGAAATGAAATAATATTTTTGAAACCAAACAGGGACTCTCATCTTATGTAAATTCGAGAGATATAAGATAAAATTAAACAATTTAAAAACATAGTTTATCATGAATGTTTTAAGGAAATCTATTATTTAAGAATGCTTTCAAATACAATTACCCATTTTTTAAATTCTGCCGTTAGGTGATTATTTTCAGTTAATTTTTTAACATTTGAGTGACAGACTCCTTTAGAGAGAGGGAACCTCCTTCGCCAATCAAAGGTCCCAAAAATTGAAGGAAAATTCCTTCCATTTGGTAACTAATTACCCCGACAACACACCCTCCTTTCAACAGAAAAAATGGTTCCAGTTTTTTACGAAGAGTCCATAAGATTTGCAATGGATGAAATCCGTAAACGAGTTAACTAAACAAAACACAAGTAATGGTGATTTAATAAAGCATAGGGCCACAAGAGGATTTAAAGATCTGTTACGTCATTATGCCCCTCCCCTTGGTGGAGGACTCCGGACGATCCTTCTCAGGATTCAGAGGGCCCCAGGAAGGACTCCAGCCTTCCAGGATTCCGAACTCGCCAAGGTTGGACTCGTTATCCAGATTTGTTTTTCAATTTTACAACTCCTATTCCAATTATATGTAGACCTATACACCATACATGCACACACCAAAAGAGGTGGTGTAAAAACTGAAAAAAAAAATGTAGGTAAGCGAAGTCACCCCTTCCAGCGACGTTTCGGAGATTCAAAGGCTGGAATCCTTCCTGAGGGACTCTGAATTCCCAGCGAAGGATCCTCGGAGTCTCCACCGAAAAGGACTCATGACGTCACAGGTACGTTCACATTAAAAAAAAAAACATCTCTGCTGATTTTGCCTTATCGAACGTCACCAAGAAACTTATGTTTTATATAAGTTAATAGTTTTACGATTCCTCTGTAAATCTTGGGACCCTTATAAACTATGAACCCATTTTTTCTGTTGAAGGTAGATTCCATATTTATTACAAAATTGGAAGGAATCTTATTCAATTTTTACCTTTGAAAATTCACTAAAGATCAAAGATCATTTGGCAGGAATTTAGAAAATTAGTAATTGTAATTACAAGCATTCTTCAATGCATATTTCTAAAACCATTCTTGAAAAGTATGTCTTTAAAGCTATATCTCTCGAATTTACATAAGATGACCCAGTTCTGTTTGGTGTCAAAAATATTATTTTGGTCTATGAAATATTAGTTTTCCTCAACTAGATATATAAAACAATGAATTAAAATTCTCCGTACACACACACACACACCGACCACACACACTCACACCACACTCACACACAAACAAACCCTCGCACACAACAGACGCACACACACACCCCACACCAACACACCCAAAATCATATCAAATAATATTATATATATAGATATATAGAGATATATATATAATATTATAATATACGATATATACTATATATTTACACATGCTTGTGTTTGTCCTGTGTTCCTTGTTTCTGTGTTGTTTTAAGAAACACACACAATAAAAATTATGTCTATTATGTATAACAACAAATGCAATTATATATGGGTTATGTATCTGCTAAAGTTAATTCTGTTTGCGTTACGTTTTGGTGAAGTTCGAGAATCTCTAGGTTATAAATCATTTTAAGTATAGAAGGTGAAATAAAGAAAATCAACTGATGCTTCACCTGCCATTGACACCAGGCTACCGCGGAAGGAGAAAGGAACAAATCCCCGAAACCCCGAAAACTGAATAATTTTAATTTAAAGCATAAACACCGAATGTTATTTTCTTTGTTCTACAATCTCTCTTCTTGACTGCGCACTAGAGTCACTCCCATAACCGGTCTCCAGTCCCCATGTTACTGCTGTGGTTTATTTTTTGTGAAAAATGAGTTCTACTGAGTGACATTCTCTGAGTTGAATTCTGTTGAAAATCAAGTACCGTCCATATTTTCTTGCATTCATTATTCGTTCTTCCATAAATCCAACTTCGCAAGTTCTTGTAGCATCCTTGAGGTAAATTTCAGTATGTATTTGTACGGGTTTTTTTGAAAATTAAAATTTTCGCCTTTCTTTGGAATGGATCATTCAATTTTAATGTTTTATGTTTTAGTCTAATATTCGGACTTTACCTTCTTTTTACCAATGATTTATTTCATACATTTCATTTCGCAATCTTGCAAAATAAAAAATAGTCCGTATCAGAGAAACATATCACTCTGGGGCTGAACCGTTATGCAACATTACAGGGTTTGTGAAACCAATTAAAGCGGGTGCCTTTTCAGAAATAACGTTTTTTTGCTCCAGAGTAGCTTACAAAATCGAACAGTTTTTCATTTCTTTTTACTCATGGAATATTTGGATTCTGAAAAAATTTTAATTTTGACTAAACCGCTTCGTTTTCTTTCATTTTATCGATTTATGAAAGGCCGGAATAATTAAACGTTACGTTCGGCCACCAATAAAAGAATAAAACTGCCTTTCTGTAATAGCTACAAATATTTCATTATGACTTTTCCGCATCCCACCGGGGGGAGAGGGAACAATTCTTTGTAGGCTACCTTGTATATTGCCTATAATAACGGTTCTTTCCAGTTTTGCTTGAGCGACCAATTTATTTCCACAACAAGATAGTTTTGATGGATAAAGCAGTTTAATGGGTTGTTGTCTCCGGGTTTTTGATAGAAAATCGGTGGGAAATACTTCTTTCCATCTGCCTGGAATTTTTAGTTTTTATCCATACAGACTGTTCACCCCCAAGTTAGCCATATTGAAAATGAAGTTTGTTTTGAAAAATTTTCTTTTGGCCAGTAGAAGAAAGTTTCTTTAATACGTGAACAAATTCATCCATTTTCTCATTGGAATTCCTGATGCATTGCCTTACAATAATAAATTCGGGAAAATGTTAATATCATTTACCAGAATTAATTGAAATTTAAATTAGATTTTTTTTTGTTTTTATCCCCTAGCCACTTTCCAATCTAGGGAAGGTTAGGGATGCTCACAATTGGAAATGTAAATTGATTGGTGGTAAACTTTGCCGCCAATTATTACACAGTTACATTTAGAAATTCCAAAACACTACTAAAGGACATTGTGACTAAAGTTTCTGGGAAATATAATGTAATAAAATCCTCCGAGCCTCTAAGAGTGTCTACTCATAACAAGGAAATTGATTTTGCGCACCTGATTGGAGCTGGATATGCACATCATTCGTTAATGCAGAAGTTGACATGTGGGTTGCTGTTAACACTTTTTGCTGTAACCATGAAGATTCCCAGTATAGCACAATGAAGACCAGCTTAACTATAACAAAAGGGTCCGATGTTTTTTAGAAATAGTCTTGTTTGTTGAAAAACAAAGTAGTTGGCAAGCTACTTGGCGGCTCGTCCATTCAGAGATGAAACAAGGAAAAATAAACGAATCGAAACAATCAATTTGGTCTGTTTATCCATTATTTTTGCAATTCATATGTCTAATTATCCAAATTTAGTAATCCAAGTTTTATATGAAACCTCGTTACGCTATCTAAGCTATTATAAAATGTTGTTCAGTTCATAGATCTGGTAGTGCAGCATTAATGTCTTATTACAGATATATATAATATATTATATATATATATATATAATATATATATACACAGATATATATATACTTATCTAATATATACTATATTATATATATATATATTGGGGTTTATGGTGCCGTGTTGATCAAACGAGAACAAAACCCATGGAATTCTGACAACATCCTCAATAAAGGGAGGGTTGGACCACCCTGATACTAATACTGATAAAACCAATGATCCGTCTTTGGACCGCCTTACCAACTGTCTACCCAACGTACAACATTGCCACTTGCTTCTTGGCTGGCTCACAGGAAGTCAAAGGATTGAACCATTAATGCATAAACTGCTTGTCGAATACTTGAATAAGTTTGATTTAATTCTGTTATCCTTTTTTAGTGACTCCATATATTATAAGATGGTATGTATGAATGTAATGTATACACACACACACACACACACACACACACACACACATATATATATAATATATATTATAATATAAAACAACTAATTAAATATATTCTATATATATATATATATTATTATCTATATATATATTATAGATATATATATATATATATATATATCGATATATATTATAATATATATATAATATATACATATATATATCGGTATTATATTATATATATTATTATTAAATATATATAAATATATATATATCTAATATATATATATCTATATCTATATATAACAACGTGTGTGTGTGTGTGTGTATATGCATGCATATATACAAGGGAAATCGGTGAGTTAAAAAAATTAGTTAAGTAGTTATAAAGTAGCAGTATAATACTTTTATTTCTGAACTCTTCTCTTTCCTTCCTCTTTTTCCTTTTCATCTTCTTTTTAATGCGGCTCCCTTCCACACACAACCTTTACAGCTACCTTGCTGCCATCCAATGCAATTGAAGTAACCGTTTTTTCAGTGTTATATTCTATTCTTGCTGAAACATAATAAGCTATATTTACTTTTTCAGGAAAAAATTCATACAGTCATGTCCCAGCTCCTGTAATTTATTCATGTGAGAATTTCAGAGTTCTCTAATTCCGCCACGGGGTTTTGCCGACCACAACAGACCAGATTAATTAGATATACCCCATATCAAATGCTCAACATTTTTCGGTTGTTGAGTTGCAAAAACAACCGTGAATATTTTTAGCAAAAGGAGTCATCATAACACGAGGGATGTGAATAATTTTGCAAAGTTTTCGGATCACATTTACTTACGACGGATAAATTGTTCTTTTGGATTACCCTTTCTACTTATAATAGGGGGTTCTCTCTGTTTCCTTCTTTCATGAACTTCCTTCAGCCATTTTCAATCCATCTTCTTGACCGCCAAATTATTCAGGGCTGTTAAGAGGCTCTCCAGACTCCAATAGTCGAAGCAAGAATCAAAGAATCACTGAGAAGAAGCGTTCGCTGTTAATTCTTTTCCAACTCGCTCGTTATGTATTGTAGTCTCTTGAAATATAAAAATCAAAGACTGTGCTCAAGGACCCTGTATTTTCTAACTATGGGTAAAAGTGTCTGTTGTTACATTATAAGACATTTTCAAACCAAAAGGAATGGGACACTTAACCGCTTGCAGACATCTCAGGAAGTACAAGTATTGTTCTGATTTAAATCTCTAGTTGATTCCTGTTTCCATTAGGTGAAATGCGTGTTTAATCATAGGAAAAAAATCTTCCAATTCTCGTAGAATGTTTGTATAGTAGTGAACATCTCTTGTTTTTTGGTTAGAAAATTCAAAATTCGTTTGAGAATAAGGGTAAATAACCCGAAATGGGATTGTCTTGCCGAAGATATTTACAAAAATAAAAATTTTAAACTTTCAACGTCATTGCATATGTGGTTTCCTGCCTTACCATACACGTTTTCTTCCCATTTACGCCGGCCATTGTAGAAACAGTATTATTTCCCTGTCTCAACACCCCCTTTCTTCTTCCGAATCTGTTGGGCGTCTGTCCTCTCACCCCGACCCCCTTTCCTCCGAAGCTCCATTGAGCGATGCCATGATCCGGA
>NC_087210.1:20959975-20967885 GCF_015104395.2 Macrobrachium nipponense
TATATATATATATATATATATATATATATATATATATATATATATATATATATATATATATATATATATATATATATATATATATATATATATATATATATATATATATATATATATATATATATATATATATATATATATATATATATATATATATATATATGATATATATATATAATATAATATATATATATATATATATATATATATATATATATATATATATATATATATATATATATATATATATATATATATATATATATATATATATATATATAAGTCTATCACATTACCGTGATTCATATACATATATCGAACTACAAATGTCCTTTAATATCTAATTTGCTTTTACGTCGGAATTAATATATTTGTTTTTCGTATATGCTTAACCGAGGATGATTTTATCAAGCGATAATAGAATTGGCGATCGACAGGTACGAACCAGCGACCTCTCAATTCTAGGACTGGCAGTGAAGCCTTAAACCACTCCGACACCGCAAGAGATATAAGTTCATGCCGCCTCCCACCTGAAATACCTTTCGCGCGCAGGTATTTTTTGTCTTGGAGACTGCATCAACCCATCTCGTTCTCAGTGGCGTGGTAGTGCTTTTGCCCGCACGTAGTCATTATATAAGTCTATCACATTACCGTGATTCATATACATATATCGAACTACAAATGTCCTTTAACATCTAATTCGCTCTACCTCGGAATTAATATATTTTCATATATGCTTAACCGAGGGGGAATTTATTAAGCGATAATAGAATTGTTTTCTTAACAATCATTATTTCAATTAATGTTATATCACTGATGCTTTTGGAAACTTATTTAACTTCATGCCCACTCTCTCTCTCTCTCTCTCTCTCTCTCTCTCCTCTCTCTCTCTCTCTCTGGCCCCGTATCACGGTGATTCATATACACGCATTAAGGTACAAATGTTCTTTAATAACCGATTTGTTCTACCTCGGAATTGATATTTCATATGAGTTAATCGAAGGGTTTTTTTTATATTACATAGTATATATATATATATATATATATATATATATATATATATATATATATATATATATATATATATATATATATGTATGTATGCATAAACTACAAATGTCCTCAAATATCCATCGCAATTCTTTAACCTCGGAATAATATATTTTCATATATGCTAACCGAAGTGGAATTTGTTTTATATTATATCGTGTATTTATAAATATATATATACTATATATATATATATATATATTATATATATATATATATATATATATATATATACATATATAGATATATATATATATATATTATATATATATATAATATATATATATATATATATATATATACAGGCAGTCCCCGGGTTACGACGGGGGTTCCGTTCTTAAGACACGTCGTAACCCAAAAATCGTCGTAAGCTGGAACGACATTGGAAAAATGAATAGAGATGAATACGACACCAAAATGGATAATATACTAAGTGATAGTAATAAGTTTCAGCCACTTAAAAAAGACTCAACGAATGACCTCAAAAAGAAAATGATGAGACTAACAGAAAAAGCTTTCCAAAAATCATCGGAGACTTTGCACCCGGATACTGCTACAGCGCAGTCAAGATCCACAAACAGGGAAACCTACTATGGCCCATTATATCCCAAATGACATCCCCCATGTATAAAGTGGCTAAGAAATTGAACGAAATTATAACGCCGTACATTCCCTCAACGTTCTCGCTAAAATCATCGACGGAATTCATAGACCTACTGCAAGACACCGCACCCGACGAAGACATAGCATCCCTGGACGTTGAAAGTTTATTTACTAACGTACCAGTGGATGAAACAATACAAATCATAATGGACAAGATATACCGCTCTGAGAAACCACCATTACCGATACCTGAAAAAATCTTAAAAGAGATGCTGGAAGCATGTACAAAGGAAGCCCCATTCCTCTCACATAGGGGCGAAATATATCCGCAAAAGGACGGCGTAGCAATCGGTTCCCCTCTTGGGGTTCTTTTCGCAAACGCATACATGGCACACACAGAAGAGGTCACATTTGAAGAGCACCCAAAACCCAGAATATATGGGAGATATATTGATGATATCTTTATCACAACAAAGGGCGACAATGACATAGAAGAATTAGTACATAAACTCCAAGCAAATTCTACATTAAATTTCACGGTAGAAAGAAGTGATGAGAAGATGTTCCCTTTCTTGGACGTACTTGTGACCCAAAAGAACAACAAATACAATACCACCGTATACACTAAAAAGACAGACGCTGGGAGATGCTTAAATGCTAGAGGAGAATGCCCTGATGCATATAAACAATCTATTTTAAATGCATACATAAAACGAGACATAACACACTGTTCGATGTGGAAAGCGACTAACGAAGAAATCAGCAGAGTTCAACAGCTGCTCACAAATAACGGCTACCCAGATGACATGATCCAGCAAGTTGTCAAAAAGAGATTAGAGGCTTTCCATAACCCAACCCCGAGGGACAACACACAAGACAAAGACAAAGAAATAGTGATATACCATCAGATATCATACAACAAACACCACAAAGATGAAAGGAAAGCCATCCTTGGTATACTGCGAAGAGGAACCACCCCCCTAGCGCCATATAACAAAATAACAGCAAGAATTTACTGCAAACCAAACCTTACGGCCTCATTGGTAATGAAAAATAGTACGGCCCCATCGACGGAGAAAGAGGTTGAATCTGATATAGTATACAAGTTTGTCTGTGCTGACGACCAATGTCAGTCCCCCCAAAAATGCTATATCGGACACACAACTACTACACTCAAACGTCGCATGCAGGCCCACAGAAACCAAGGAGCCATTCATCAGCACTTTGTGGATACCCACAATAAAAAACCATCCTTACAAGAACTTCTCACAAACACCAAAATAATACACAAGGAAGGCAACTACAATCGTTTATTGATATCAGAAGCAGTCAGCATTGCCATGCAACGCCCCAACCTTAACATCCAACGTGAGGCAGACCGATCCTTGCCCTCGTGTAGGAGGCAGCCCTTCAACCGCGTGGAACAAAACCACCACACGCGGACAGGAGCGCACACTGACATTCAGTGAATTAAACATATATGTAATAATATATTTATATTATAATGTGTATATAATAACTTACTTTCAACTTTTTATATAATTTCTGTTGTTAGCATAGTTATTTATTTATCTTATTTTATGTTTCACTATAGTCTTTTGTAATTACTTAAAACTAGGTATCTGGCAATTGTACTACTTTTCCGTCCTCATGACGTCACAAAACGCATGTAGGCTCATATTTGTATCAGTACGCTTGATAACGTCAATATGTATAGGTTGAGTGTAAAAATACTGGAGTAAATGGAAGAACCCAATTATGTGTCCATTAGTAACCTGAACAATGAAGTAAAGCAAATAATTAGAAAATATGAAGCAATTTCAAAAAAGCTGGTTAACAGTGAAAAAGCCATTCTATTCAAT
This sequence comes from Macrobrachium nipponense, assembly GCF_015104395.2. Classification (NCBI taxonomy): domain Eukaryota; kingdom Metazoa; phylum Arthropoda; class Malacostraca; order Decapoda; family Palaemonidae; genus Macrobrachium; species Macrobrachium nipponense. The sequence continues at coordinate 20,963,491 of NC_087210.1, forward strand.
GAATGTTTTATCTGTGAAAAATTGTTGGCCCTAAGAAAAAGTATATATATATATATATAGATTTATTAATAAATAATATAATATATATATATATATATATATATATATATACATATACGTAATAAATATATAAATATATATAAATATATATATATATATATATATATATATATATATATATATATAATATATACATATACGTATATATCATATATATATATATATATATATATATATATATATATATATATATATATATACTACGTATTATATATATATATATAATATATATATATATATATATTATATTTTATATATTATTATATATATATAATATATATATATATATCACTGTCTGAAACAGTTCATTAGTGACAAAAACATTTCCCCCTTTCAATATTATCGAGTAGATGTGAAATAGTAGATCTGTTCATCATTTATGAGAGTGTTTTTTTCTGAACAGAAACTCGTACCCTATTTTCAACGACCGGAAGTGTAACAAAAGGGATACCGAAAATATATATTAAAAGAAAACTGCAAGAGTGAGATCGTAAGAGATCAGAAGCCGTCGCTTCCTCCCCTCATACTGCTCTTTCAGAGGAAATCCAGTTTCACTGGTTGGGAGATTATTGACTTTTCTTTAGGTTTTTCGAGTCTCCTCGAAATAAGGGTAGATGCAGTTTAGAACTTTATTGAGTCTCCCGACCGTACCTGTATTCCAGCCGTAACAATAACGTTCCTCGTAACATTCTTTAAAAGAAATACTTTATTGAGCGGAAACGGAGTGTACTCCTTTCACAATCTAATATTGCCTTACTCTTTTCCACTGGGTTTTTCATATTGACTATTATATTCCGGTGTGTTTTTTTTTTTTTTTTTTTTTTTTTGCGGAATTTCTGGTGCTATTCAAAATTTACTGAAAAGCAACGTTAAACACTTTTATGAAGGAAACTTATAACTTAACTCCTTTTAATTTGGAGTCTGCTTGAAGTCCGGTAATTGTTGTGTAAGACTTTCCTCATACCTATATGAAGACATCTTTTGCTTTGATCAATTTCCAAGCTCTTTCGTTTATTATTGGACCCATAATTCTTCAATTGTCCAATGGTCGTTCGATCAGTCTGATCTCCAATGTTTTCACTTTGTTTTTTTATTATCGCACCATTATTGTCTATAATTTCTAGTTATCTGCCAAAGAGACTATATTGAGTTTGTTATGTGTCTGTCCGTCCGCACTTCAGCTCTTAAAAACCACTGAGGCTAAAGGGCTGCAAATTGTTATGTTGATGATCCACCCTCCAATCATCAAATATGCCATATTGCAACCCTCTATAGTCTCAGTAACTTTGATCTTATTTAAGGTTAAAGTTAGACTTGATCGTGCGTCTTTCACCGCTATACGTGCCAACAACACAGGCCACCAGCGGGTCGTGGCTGAAAGTTTCATGGGCCGCAGCTGAGTTTAACGGGCCGTGGCTGAGAGTTTCATATCGCATTATATATTCCAGGCTTGGATTCCTTAACTGCAATGGGATGCCGTATTTGTTGTCCTGTTGTAATATATAGAAATATGTCGCACGTAGCGAATTGTCCTAAAATTATTTTGCCCTTGTGTTTAGTGTTTATATCATCAAAAGTTGGTCATTTTTGCAATTAGCCTGATATTTGATGCTATTCACGGTTTGCAAGATGTACATAACTTTAAATTCTTATTTAACGCAATACATAATTTTTTTATGGGGAATTCAAACATTAAATAAATACGTAATAAATAGGTAAAAATTCAGTTTCATTCTCTTATTTAAACAAGGTGCATTTCTGACTTTTCTAGTATATGACGATTTAAACTAGTTTAAAGCAATAACGATAATAAGTAATTATCATTGCTTGAAATTATTGCCTCGGTAGGATAACTATAATCGTTGCTACACCAGTTTACATAAATTTAAGCTGAACTGTTGCAAAGATGATTCAAATGTTAATGGAACTCAATAGGTTTAATTTCTTTTTTAAATCGTCAAGTTTAAATTAATGTGGGTTTGCTGCTACAGAGATTAGAAGAAGCAACAACAAACAAGAAGTCAAGGTATATAGAATGGTCTCCCTTATTCTATATACCTTGCAAGAAGTAAAACAACGTCAAAACAGCGGAGAAGAGAAGGCTGCATTTTACACATTCAATTCATGAAGGCAAAACGATACAAACCGCTCTCACTCCAACACTTAAAAATAATGCATGTTTCAGAATGACATAAGAAGGAGAGTCCAGAGAGCGCATAATTGGACAGAAAATTAGAACCTGGGTTGTTATCATCCAGGGATTTGTTTCAGGACAGAAAACAGCGTGTCGTTCCAGCGACAAACAAGCGCACACACTCATTTATTCATAAACAACCAGTTATTGAAATAAAAGTATAAAAGCACTAAATTTGCGGGAATTCAGTTTACATGTATCTAAAAATTTTGTTTAAGGTTTTCTGAACGTTTCTGAGCGTTCTGTGTTTGTATGTTTCTGTGAGAGGGTAAGTTCGTGTTATAGAGTAATGTAATGACACCTTCACTTCAAATGACAATCTAATATACAAAACATCATTAGACCGTCTTCGTGAAATATTCACAATTTATTATTATTCAGAAGATGAATGCTGTTCATATATTGGTTATTTGAAAGAAGAAACAGCAGGTAGTTTAGTAAGAAGAGAACAGTAATTAAAAAAAAAATACATTCATATATACACACACACACACACACACACACACACACACATATATATATATATATATATATATATATATATATATATATATATATATATATATATATAAATTGATATATGTATGTGTGTGTATGTATGATGTGCCACATACACTTCGAAATACAATGATCAAATTAAATCAAACTTTGCATGAATATGACTTACCATCTGGAAGAGAAGACTGTGGGTGTACGACAAAACTGGCACCAAATGGGGGACCGGATATGGGAACGGTGTGAAATATAAAAATTACCTAAAACAACTAATCCTCACTTTTCGAAGTCACTGAGATGACTAGTGACACTCCCTTTAAATCCAAGTTCAGACCCCAGGGGGGGGGGGGGTGAGAAGGGGGTGAATTGTAAAAATAACCAAAAACGACAGACATTAGTGTCTAATCCATAGTTTTTGAGGTCACTGAGATGACTAGTGACACTCACGATACCCTTTAAGTTTAAGTTCAACCCAGGTAGGAAGGGGGATATGGGAAGGGGGTCACATAAAAATAACCGAAAATGACGGATATTAGTGTCATATCCATAGTTTTCAAAGGACACTGAGATGAAAAGTGACACTCCTGGTGCCCTTTAAGTCTAAGTTCAGGCCCAATAGAAAAAGGGGGCCTTATAGTTGAGTTTTCAATGCCTTGATATTCACGTGAATAAAAGTCTTAAACCCAGAGAAGAGTAATCATAAAAAGCTGAAAACAGTAATACACATAAGTTTTATGCACTGGGATTTGCCAACCCTGAATGATAAAAAAGTGGGAGTGAGTGAAGGGAAGACTAGATTTAACATTGGTGAATGTAGAAAGTAAATGCTTAGTCCTTTTTTATCCTTTTCTTTTACTGTTCTTTTTATCTAGCAACCAAGTTGGATTATCTATTAAAACCAAATTGGTTGATGTAACCCACCTGTGTACTCTAAATACCTGTTTGCCTTGTCTCTTAATTCAGCCGTTCTTGTGGCTTGCAGCAAATGACCACCAGATCGCAGGTCGAAACGTCGGAGGAAATAAAATCATTAAAAGAAATAATGCAAATATATTTCTCTTGTCCTCAGACTTTTAGTAAAATCAGCTAAGATTCCTTCCTTCGTAAGTTTTGTTATATTTTATTATTATTATTATTATTATTATTATTATTAGAGGAATAATTTTGGAGAACATAATGCACTATGAAGACAATAGCATATCAGTATTATACATGCTGTTTGACAGTTTTTCTTTACTGTATTGTGCGTTTTATTTCCCCAAAAAACTTATTTTTCATCAATTCTCAGTTTTCAACTTCAGTATTTCTTTATAAATACAACAGTATAACTGTTAAAACTATTTTCCCGTAGCTCCCCCGACCCCGTATCTCTCTCTCTCTCTCTCTCTCTCTCTCTCTCTCTCTCTCTCTCTCTCTCTCTCTCTTATTTCCCCAGAATGGCTCTTCGGTTGCTTAGCCTCATACTAATTTCTGAGAAAACTGTTATGTGTCTCTTTCAAGGCGCCTTCTTCAGATTTTCCTTACATGTTTCTTCCTTTTGATCCTCTTGCTGTTCGTTTGTTTTTTTCTTACTTTATATATATTTTTTTCTTTATTGGCTATCATCCTCGTTGTTGCTGTTCCTTGCCAGATTTATTTCACAGAAT
>NC_087210.1:20973385-20995885 GCF_015104395.2 Macrobrachium nipponense
ATAATCCTACAAGTCAAAACTCAGCAAAGTCATGGTTTACGACAAAGGACATTCGATAAAGCCTTGAGGAAACATCCGGAAATGTCCACAATTTTATTTCGACGGATAATTAACATCCTCTCTCTCTCTCTCTCTCTCTCTCTCTCTCTCTCTCTTTCTCTCTCTCTCTCTCTCTCTCTCTCTCTCTCTTTCTCTCTCTCTCTCTCTCTCTGCACACATGAAGGAATTCGCTGACGCTGGTATCACTGAAGTTTTCGCTTCATGGAATCTTTGCATGTTACATCGTCTTGCCATTTTCAGTCCAAAATCTTGTAGTTTATGTTCAAAAAAGTGTATTGTAATTTGACAGTATTTTCTAATCGGTCCCGAGATAATCGGTGCTTGATATCAGTGTCTTGGGTCTTGATACGAATCCTAGCATCGAAGTATGTCCCACATGTGAATCCATTCCATACGAGGTATCTTAGTTGAAATAAATAAATAAATGAAAAAATTTTAAACGATTAAATAAATATTCTTTATTTATATGGGGAAGCTGGCTGCTTTGACAGATTGCGTGAAAGGTAATGTTACATTTCAGAGATCGAAGACATTACCTTCAAACGCTCTCTTTACCTATGCAGTGCCTGGAAGCCAAAAAGGTAACTTGGATAATGTTCCGTATTGTATAAAATGTAGTGTACAACAAAAAAAATGTATTATTTTCACATAAACGTAAAGAATACAGCTATAGGAGGGATCTTAGACAAAACACTTTAACACTTTACTCCTTTAAATTCTGCAGTAAGCCAGTCTGAGTAAACCTATTTTTGAAATAAACGAAACCGCTGCAGCTCAGTTTTGGGGCATTGCATAATTGCAAATTTTATGTATTGGTTTTTATTCAGTCTTATACATAGAATGTTTTTGCCGGAAACACAAAATGATTTTCGAACACTGAAAGAGAATATAATTAAAGCAGGTCCAATCACCTCTTCACTCCCTCACAAAATTTCCAAATCATATATCAACTTGGAAAGGGCGCCGCCCCCCTCAACGAAATTCGGAAATTTTGCAAAATGGGAAGAAATGCAAATACATCGTTTGGAAAAGAAAACTTTTATTTTTTTCCCCGGGGGTGAATTTATTGTGCTTTTACCTGTTGAGTGTTGGGAATTCGCAATTATGAGGATGATGAGGATGGCAGAGTTGTGCTTTTTGTATCGTGAATGGATGAATGATTTTGAATCTGCTTGATAAATGCTGCGGAGAGAGAGAGAGAGAGAGAGAGAGAGAGAGAGAGAGAGAGAGAGAGAGAGAGAGAGAACTTCGTTTAAAGGGCCAACATCTTGGGGGAAATTTTTAATTTTTTTCGAATTCAACACAAGACCTATTTAAGATACATAATTATCGTTTCGGGTGAAGCGGACGAGAATTTCTAATTTTTTTATTTATTTATTTGTTTTATTTATTTTTTATTTATTTATTTTGTATACTTTTATTTATTCATTTTTTATTTTATTTGTTTATTTATTAATTTTTTTTATACTTTCGTATTTTTATTTCCTTTGTGTGTTTTACAAATAGCAGATAGTTTTTTACTTTTTCTCTTAAAACTTTGCATCGAAGCTTCGGAGCTGTGCGTAAGCGGAATTCAATTCGGCTTCTCACCGAATGCTTTCGTTGTCAACCTCGCCGGGTTAACGTTAGGTAAGTGATATACAGGCGTCCATAGAGTCCCAGTACCATTACAAGTATTTATTGCTCAGAATGGTACTGGGACTTTATGGACATCCTGTAGGTTTGTTGTTTCCTGTAATTCATTGTTACGTTCTGATATCTCGTCTCGTATTTTTTCATAATTATATATATATATATATATATATATATATATATATATATATATATATATATATATATATATATATATATATTTATTTCATTATCCTTATCAGGAATGCCTTCGTCCCACTAAAATCAGAATGTATATCATATTTTGACTCGGTTTTGTTGTATTGGTCGTCTGGGGGTTAGTATGGATACGCAAAAGGCTTTGACTTAATTTTGACAAAAGTTCTACATTACATAAACTTCCTGAATGGTGGGAAGTAATCTGGTTTTGGAAAAGGGTCTGAGCAGATATGGTACTTTTTTTAAGGGGTGGTTGGGGGGGGGGGGGGGGCGGGGGGGGGGGGGGGGGGGGGGCGGTTAGTTGGATGGGTTCTGGTTGATAGGTGGCATAACCATGACGCTGGTCTATGGTCGCAGAAAGCGTTTGGTGTTTTGGAAGTCGATTGTCTTATACAGGCTAATAGTTAAGTTTATTTTGCCTTTATCTGCTATGAATTTTGTATATCATTTGGGGTCTATACAGGCTATTAAATAGTTAGGTTTCTTTGGCCTTCATTTGCATTTAATTTTGTTTATTATTACGGGTCTATACAGGCTATTAAACGTATAGGTTTTTTTGGCCTTCATCTGCATTTAATTTTGTTTATCATTAGGCGTCTGCTAGACTTCTCTCGTACTAAAATTTGTTTCTCCTCTTTCCCTGATTGCTTTTTAAAACACCAGAATTGCACTGTGGAAATGGCTGCATTCAACCCTGTACAAGTCTTGAGTCTTCTTCCTCTATCTTTCTGTCTTCTTATCCTCCACGTCTCCCTTAACACAGACTTAAGGAGATTTTCCACGTTTCTTCCGACGGGGCCCACAAGAAGCTGACCTCTTCACAAATGGAGGCTTTATGCCGCTTCAAGTTATTATTATTTTTTTTTTTTACGAGAATCTTCCCCATTTCCAGACTCTTCCTCCTCTGCTTCCTTTGATTATTCCTTTTATTCATCCCGCTGATTCCCTTCAGAGCCATTCCCCGTGTTTGGATCCTCATTCTTCTGTTAACATCAAAACAATTCCAATTCACTAACAAGTAACACTTTCCTTGAACATCTGAGGCATCAATAAATTAGTGTTTTTTCGTGGCCAGCACATGATAGATCGAAGGTTTAAGGCTTTGTCCTAATTACACTTGAGATTTGCAGGCCTAATGTCTAAGAGATTCAACCCTCAGTGAGTTATCTCGACAAACTGTGACATTTCTATATCACTTTTACTAACTTATTTATAGAAGGCTTCGATGTCGGTTCATGCAACGCATCTGGAAGAAAATAAAAAAAGAAGTGAAGAAGAAGAAAGGTTATTTCATGTAGCTGTTGAACCATATATGATGTTATTATCATATGTTCGATAGTTCTAAAGCTCTTTGACATTTTTTTATTATAGCGAAGTATATGTTAGAACAAGATGAAGATGATTTGTGTTTCGTCGTTGATTTTAATGGAGTTTTTCATAAGTGTCAAAAATTTTTTATCAATTCTGAATAATCTTCTCTCTCTCTCTCTCTCTCTCTCTCTCTCTCTCTCTCTCTCTCTCTCTCTCTCTCTCTCTCTCTCTCTCTCTCCATGAAATCTTTACTGGCAAAGGCAACCAAGTTTTATAGTCTGTGTCACTAAGATGATACTGTAATCCAGTCCTCTGCAAGAGACTATATCATGGCAACATGAAACAGAGTTGTTTATATGATATTTGAAGTTACGTTCGAAAAGCTGTTTTCCATTTGAAGTGGAATTCATTTTGATTTAAGTATCTAACCTTACTTGTTTTTTCTTCAAACTTGGCGTTAGCCATGACTTCTCAATTCTGGTACCGCGTCTTACTACTGAAATGCCGGAGACCTTTTTGATAGCGATTACTGTTTAATATACTCTTGCATTTCCTCCTATTCCCCAAGTGCAGAATAAGATAAAAAAAAAACTGAATAACCGTAATAAAAGGAAGTCAGGAGCAAGAGAAACCTTAACTGGTTAATTCAGTTAAAGTAAAGCTTTTCCTTTCATGACTGTTCAATATTTTCTGATGTGCATTATCTACGTACAATTATTTTTTCACATTATACGGCATTATCCGTCGCTGAAGTTAAATTTGTGAATTATGTAACCTCTTTGGGTACTGTGATAAGGCTGCAAGATTTACCGCTGAAGCTTTATTTTTTGGCAGTAAAGGAAGATGGTAAAGGCACATAGGATCAGCACCAGCGTTCTGTAGCAGTGGGTATGAATACCAAACTGCTTACTTTACTATTCATTCCTGGACTTGGTGGTTAATATTTGATGTTCCTGCAAATTTTACTCTACTTATCTATCAGTATTTGTGCTTTGGAGATCGTACCAGCAGTTTTTTCCTTAGGGTTTTGTTAATATAAACATTTCCTTTTGAGATTAACAAAAGTTGACTTTTAAAACGTCTGGGAGGAATTATATTCTTCAAACAACAAAATACTTATTTTAAAAACAATAATTTGTTGTAAAAATTCTTGTCCTCTGTTGTCGGTCTCGTTTTCAGAATTAACTCAGACATAACCGAGTCATCATTGTAACTAATAATCCATTCTATCATTATACCAAAAAAACCACCATTACAACACCTAATCATTATTCTCATTGTCGTGAATTCCTGGTAATTTGGATTCCAATAGGCCTCCATTGTCCCAGATGAGATCAAATCATCGAAATGACCACAGGGAAGTTAAAGTAATTTAAAAAATGAGACCAGATGATCATTTGCATCATCAGGAGGGAAAGATTCGCTCTAATGATCGGCGTATGATCTGTTCTTTACTATTGCTCTCATTTCTTGTTTAATTCTCTATTATTGCTGTTGTTTTTTTTGTTTTCTTATTTTTGCTTTAAGTTTCTGATGAAGTCGTGATTATGAAACTTTCTTTTATTACAATGCACATCAATTTGTTTACTATCTAAAAAAGTGTCTTACTTGCATTATCTTTTTTATTTCCTTACCTTGTGCAATGTTTTCAGTAATTTGGACGTTTTCTCCATATATATTATATATATATATATATATATATATATATATATATATATTTGATATGATTTTTTTGTGTGTGTGTGTGTGTGTGTGTGTGTGTGTGTATGTATGTATGTATGTATGTGTATACGAGTGAGCGCGCGACGGAGAGAGAGAGAGAGACAGACGCCCCGGTAGGTGTAATAAAACACAGTTAATTTAAAGAATTTTATTCATTATTTTTTGCCACTGGTGGGGTAACTAGAGATCTAATGGAAATAATATTTTTGAAACCACAGACTGGGTCATCTTATGTAAATTCGAGAGATATAAAATTAAACACATAGTTATAATGAATGTTTTAGAAATCTATATTAAGAATGCTTTAAATACAATTACCCATTTTTTAAATTCTGCCGTTAGGTGATTTTCAGTTAATTTTTTAATTTGAGTGACAGACTCTTAGAGAGAGGAACCTCCTTCGCCATCAAAGGTCAAAAATTGAAGGAAAATTCCTTCCATTTGGTAACTAATATGAATCACCTTTCAACACAAAAATGGTTCAGTTTTTATAAGAGTCAAGATTCATGGAGGAATCGTAAACTATTAACTAAATAAAACATAATTATGGTGATTTAAAAAGCAAGGGCACAGAGGATTTAAAGATCTGTGACGTCATCAAGCCCTCTCGTGACTCCGACGATCCTTCTCAGGATTCAGAGGCCCCAGGAAGGACTCCAGCCTTCCAGGATCCGAACTCGCTAAGGTGACTCGTTATCCAGTATTTGTTTTCATTTTACAACTCTATTCAATTATATGTATACTATACACATATATGCACACACCAAAAGAGGTGTAAAACGAAAAAAAATGTAGGTAAGAGAAGTCACCTTAGCGAGTTCGGAGACTCAAAGGCTGGAATCCTTACTGGAGACTCTGAATCCATCGAAGGATCCTCGGAGTCTCCAACGACAGGACTTCATGACGTCACAGGTCTTCACATCATCTCTGCTGATTTTGCTTATGAAGGCACCATAATTATGTTTTATATAGTTAATAGTTTACGATTCCTCTGTAAATCTTGACCCTTATAAACTCTGAACCATTTTTCTGTTGAAAGGTGATTCATATTATTTACCAAATGGAAGGAATCTTCCTTCAATTTTTTACCTTTGATGGCGAAGGAGATTTCTCTCTCTCAGAGTCTGTCTCTTAACTTTAAAAATTCACTAAAGATAAGATATTGGCAGAATTTAGAAAATTAGTAATTGTATTTAAAGCATTCTTAATACATATTTCTAAAACATTCTTGATAAGTATGTCTTTAAATCTATATCTCTCGAATTTACATAAGATGACCCAGTCTGTGGTGTCAAAAATATTATTTTGGTCAGAAATGTAGTTTCCTCACTAGATATATAAAACAATGAATAAAATTATTTAAATTAAGTGTGTTTTATTACACCTACAGGGGCGTCAGTCGGTCCCTCTCTCTCTCGTACACAAACACACACACACACACACACACCCAAAAAACACATCTTATATAATATACATATCATATATATATATATATATATATATATATATATATATATATATATATATATATATATATATATATATATATATATATATATATATATATATATATATATATATATAATATATATATATATATATATATATATATATATATATATATATATATATATATATATATATATATATATATATATATTATATATATATATTTACACATGCTTGTGTTTGCCTGTGTCTGTGTTGTTTAAGAAACACACACAAAATTATGTCTATTATGTATATACAAATGCAATTAATATAGGGTTATGTATCGCTAAAGTTAATCCTGTTCGTTACGTTTGGTGAGTTTCGAGATGGTCTTAAGTATAATTTATCATTTTAGGTCTAAAAGTGAAATAAAGAAAATCAACTGATGCTTCACCTGCCATCTGCTATGGTAAGGGAGAAAAGGAAATCCCCGAAAACTGAATTAATTTATTTTTTAAAGCATAAACAAATGTATTTTCTCTGTTCTACAATCTCTCTTCTTGACTGACAGAGTCATTCCATAACGGCTCCAGTCATGTTACTGTTGTGTTTATTTTTTTGTGAAAAATGAAGTTCACTGAGTGACATTCTCTGAGTTGAATTTTGTTGAAATCAAGTACGTCCATATTCTTGCATTCATTATTCGTTCTTCTTAAATCCACTTCGCAAGTTCTGTAGCATCTTGAGTAACTTTCAAAAGAGCCATTCGTCTCTCAGTATGATCTTGTAAGGGTTTTTGAAATAAAATTTCTTTCTTTGGAATGATCATTTACTTTTGAATTTATATTAGTCTAATATTCGACTTTATTTTTACCATGATTTATTTCTTACATTCATTTCCAATCTTGCAAAAATTAGTCCGTATCAGAGAAACATATCAGTGGGCTGAACCGTTATGCAACCTTACAGGGTTTGTGAAACAATTAAGAAGAAAGATAATCAATATCATAATATTCCTGCACATACACACACACACACATTCACACAAACACACACACACACACACACACACACACACACACACACACATATATATATATATATATATATATATATATATATATATATATATATATATAGATATATATATAAATTTTGCACAACACAAATTTTTGTATCTATTTATGTATACAACATCATCTAATTTCCAGTGGGCTTTGACGTGTACCGCTGTTTCTGTTTTTAATGGAAGTTTTCTCTAGTCGGTTTTCACTTTTCAGGATTTTTTTTGTTGGGGGGAGACATGAGAGGCTTTTTGATTCGAGGGAAAAATCAATTTAATCTCCGTTTACATTTTTGTTTCAGTTTTTGGCCATTAATTTTTCACCGCATTCTTTACTCTTGTTTTATTAGAAGTAGTCTTTGAATCGTTGAATTTTATGGTTTGTACATTATCTGTTGGCAACACTGGTTGCTCGTATTAGTTCTGTAAGTTTAGAAAATAAATGAACTTTATTTTCTGGATTTCATGGGTGCAATCCAGTTTATATTCAAAGTACACGTATGCCACAAATGCTGTAATGGACTTTTGATCACAATGTAATTTCAATTTAATACACATGTCATTCCTTCTGATACTATATATATTAATATATATATATATATATATATATATATATATATATATATATGTGTGTGGTGTGTGTGTGTGTGTGTGTGTATGTATGTATATATGTATGTATGTATATATGTATATATATATATATATATATATATATATATATATATATATATATATATGTGTGTGTGTGTGTGTGTGTGTGGTATGTATGTATATATGTATGTATGTATATGTATATATATATATATATATATATATATATATATATACATATATATATAGATATATAGATATATATATATATATATATATATATATATATATATATATATATATATATATATATATAAGTAGTTGGAACCTTAGCACTTCCGTATATATATATATATATATATATTATATATATATATATATATATATATATATATATATATATATATATATATATATATATGTGTGTGTGTATGTAGTTTTTTTTAGTATTGATTGTTTATAGTGATGGATTATAGTTATTTTTTACGTATTTTGGATGTTATAGTTGCACTGATTTTATAGCTATTAAATTTCAGTGAATTTAAGTCTTTTTTGTGCATTCTTTGATTGTATATATATTTTTTCTCCAGTGATATTACTTCAATAGCCTCCTTGCTGTATGAAACTAAAGACTTTTAAAAGAAATTAAACGTTTTTACTATCATGAGAGAATCTCTCTCTCTCTCTCTCCAGAATTTCTGGAAATGAAAAAAAGACAACATACCCAGAACAGAAAGGAGACATGGGAAAATCCTTATTACCACCATATTAAATGAAGGAGAAAACACGCAAACCATCATAGTGATGAATGCGCAGGGTATAGTTACAGTAACTCAAAAAGAAAAATAGAGTACTTAGAAGAACTACCCAAAATGAAAAGAAAATAGATATAATGAATATAAATGAAACCTGGTATTCCCAAGAGACTGGGAATGATGATCAAATAAAAGGGTTCCAAACTTATAGATCAGATAGAAACAAAAAAATAGGAATCAAGGGGAACCGCAATATATGGGAAAGACAAAAAACAAGGAAAAATATATGAGAAATATAGTACTCAGAATGTGAACTAATAGCGGTAGAATTTGAATCTGAAAAATTGATGAACATAGTAATATATAGACCTCCTAATACTAAAGAGTTTGACTTAATAATTGAAAAATTGATGATATATGTAGAAATCACAAGGACTGGACTATTCTCCTATCTGGTGACTTCAACTTTCCTTTCGTAGAATGGAAAGAACGAATAGGAGACTGTGGTTGTACTTATACATATAAAAAAGAGAGTAATAGTAGTGCAGAAGATAAGAGGCAATTTGAAAAGCTATTAGATATGCTACTAGAATACAACATTCAACAAATAAATCACCTGCCAACAAGAAAGGAAAATACTTTAGACCTAGTATTTGTGACGAGATGAATTATGTTAAAGAAATAATAGTTTATAATGCGAGTATTTCAGATCATAATGTCTAGAACTAACAGTTCTTATTCAAAAGCAGTAAAAATAGAGATAAGCAAGAAAAATGAAAAAGTGGGAAGGATATGGAAAAAAAATACAACTTCTACAGTAAAAATATATAAAATGGTCAGAAATTAATGAAGAATTAAACAAAGATTGGGATAACATTTTCGTAAGTGATGACATAAGGGTAAATACGGAGATATTATATAAAATATTGGGAGAAAATAGTGGATAAATATATACCGAAGAAGAAAAGTAAACATCATTCATCATACCAAGAGACAGAAGGATCTTGTTCCAGAAAATCAGAAAGTGGAAAAAAGGTCTTGCAAAAGAAAAAAATGCATGGAAAGTTATAGAACTAAAAAGTAAGATAGAAAATGCAGAAACAAAAGATTATACAATCAAAAGAAAATGAAAAACGGGACTTGGAAGAAAAAACCCTATTAAATATCAAGCAAAACCCCAAAACTATTATACTCATATGCGAAGAAGATGAATAAAAGAAGAATAGAAAATAGGCCCTCTGAGAATTGAAGGGGGGAGATTACGAATGAAAAAAGGAAATTTGCAACATACTGGCAGAACGTATAAGAGAGAATTCACCCCTAGAATAGATAATGAAGATAATATATAGAAGTAAGGGACGAAAATAGTGAATATATTTAGCTGACATAGAATTAATGAAAGCTGATATTGTGCAGGCAATTAATGAAAATTAAAAATGAAATGGAGCTGCTAGCAGGGCCGGATGGAGTCCCTGCTATTTTGTTAAAGAAAGTAGTTCATTCTATCGCAAAGCCACTTGCAATATTATTAAGACAAAGTGTAGATACAGGCAAGATTTATGATGAGCACAAATTAGCATATATCACCCCTACTTTCAAAAGTGGATCAAGACTAGAGGCAAGTAATTATAGGCCTGCGAGTCTAACATCACATATTATGAAGTGTATGAAAGGGTAATGAGAAAAATATTATGAAACATTTAATAAAAAAAATAATTTGTTTAATATAGGAACAACACGGTTTCGTACCCGGAAAAAGTACAGAAACCCAACTGTTAGTCCACCGTGAGAACATATTCAAAAATATGAAAAGCGGAAATGAAACAGAGTGTGGTTTATCTAGACTTTGCAAAGCTTTTGACAAAGTAGACCATAATATATTAGCAAAGAAAATTAGAAACACAATATCGTAGATAAAGTAGTGGAAGTATGGTTAAAAGAATTTTTACACAACAGAAAACAGATAGTTATTGCAACGATGAGAAATCGGATGAAACCAAGGTAATATCCGGTGTGCCACAAGGTACGGTGCTAGCTGCAATATTGTTTGTTATTATGATTGAAGACATAGACAGTAATGTTAAGGATTCGGTAGTGAGTAGTTTCGCTGATGACACAAGAATAAGTAGAGAAATTACTTGTGATGAAGATAGGAACGCTCTACAAAGAGACCTTAACAAAGTATATGATTGGGCAGAGGTAAATAGGATGGTATTTAACTCTGATAAATTTGAATCATAAATTATGGAGACAGAGAAGGAAAGCTATATGCATATAAGGGACCTAATAATGAGAACAATCACAAATAAGGAAGCAGTTAAAGACCTTGGTGTGATGATGAATAGGAACATGTTATGCAATGATCAAATAGCCCATTCTGTTGGCAAAATGTAAAGCAAAAAATGGGAATGTTGTTACGGCACTTCAAAACAAGAAAAGCTGAACACATGATTTATGCTTTATAAAACATATGTTCGTAGTACACTTGAATATTGCAATATGATATGGTACCCACACTATCAAAAGGATATTGCACAAATAGAGAGTGTACAAAGGTCCTTTACAGCTAGAATAGAAGAAGTTAAGGACCTAGACTACTGGGAAAGACTACAATCCTTAAAATTATATAGTCTAGAAAGGAGAAGAGAACGCTACATGATAATTCAGAGGCATGGAAACAGATAGAAGGAATAACAGAAAATATCATGGAACTAAAAATATCAGAAAGAGCAAGCAGAGGTAGATTAATAGTGCCCAAAACTATACCAGGAAAAATAAGGAAAGCACACGAACATTAATCCACTACGCACCAGCATCGATAATGCAGCGTCTATTCAATGCGTTGCCAGCTCATCTGAGGAATATATCAGGAGTGAGCGTAGATGTGTTTAAGAAATAAGCTCGACAAATATCTAAACTGCACCCCAGACCATCCAAGATTGGAAGATGCAAATATACCGGAAGATGTACTAGCAACTCTCTGGTAGACATTAGAGGCGCCTCACACTGATGGACCTGGGGCAACCCGACGAATTGTAAGGTCTGTAAGGTAAGGTCTCCACTTGAGGATGAGGGGATGGCACCAGTAGGGCAGTTTTCAAAGAGCGTTCAGTTTATTTCCGTGCGGTTATTTTTAAAGACATTCAATGCTTGTTCAGTTTTTTGGGGAGAAATATGATCTTTGGTGGAATCTCTTTTGCATCGATCCACGCCACACTGTTATGTGAAAAGGAACTGTAATTGTAAAGGCTATTCCACAAAAGTTTGATAAAAAGGGTTATTATGTACATTTATGGCAAGTATTGTTCCTCTAAGACTTGGATTTTTTTTTTCTTTTACTGTTCATTGTGTTCATTTTAGAAAGAGTTGTTATCTGTCTTTTTTGTATTTATTGTTTATTTTGCATTACAGTTCCTATAATAAGTTCTTCTCTCTCTCTCTCTCTCTCTCTCTCTTTCTCTTTCTCTCTCTCTCTCTCTCTCGGGCAACATATTTAGTTTGTTTCTCGTTGTCGTCTAAAGAGCTCATCGCATTTAAACAATCCATTATAAACTTTGTCCTCTGAAGGGAATGACCAGCCCTCTGGCACAAGAAAGTCGTTCTACATAGATTATACGAGTATAGTTATGGACCATTTAAATAGTTACTGTCTTCCTTTCAATTTCTATATATTCTTCTATTTCTCAGTTGCGTATTGGGTGTTCATTACTATTTTATGACACTTAGCCTTGTCATGTATTTTTTATTTATTTTTTATTTATTTCTAGTCATAATCCTACAAGTCAAAACTCAGCAAAGTCATGGTTTACGACAAAGGACATTCGATAAAGCCTTGAGGAAACACCCGGAAATGTCCACAATTTTATTTCGACGGATAATTAACATCTTTTCTCTCTCTCTCTCTCTCTCTCTCTCTCTCTCTCTCTCTCTCTCCTCTCTCCCTCTGCTCACATGAAGGAATTCGCTGACGCTGGTATCACTGAAGTTTTCGCTTCATGGAATCTTTGCATGTTACATCGTCTTGCCATTTTCAGTCTAAAATTTTGTAGTTTATGTTCAAAAAAGTGTATTATAATTTGTCAGTATTTTCTGTTCGGTCCCGAGATATTCGGTGCTTGATATCAGTGTCTGGGGTCTTGATACGAATCCTAGCATCGAAGTATGTCCCACATGTGAATCCATTCCATACAAGGTATCTTAGTTGGTGTTAGTATTTCTTTGAAATAAATAAATAAATAAAAAATTTTAAAGCGATTAAATAAATATTCTTTATTTATATGGGGAAGCTGGCTGCTTTGACAGATTGCGTGAAAGGTAATGTTACATTTCAGAGATCGAAGACATTACCTTCAAACGCTCTCTTTACCTATGCAGTGCCTGGAAGCCAAAAAGGTAACATGGATAATGTTCCGTATTGTATAAAATGTAGTGTACAACAAAAAAAATGTATTATTTTCACATAAACGTAAAGAATACAGTTATAGGAGGGATCTTAGACAAAACACTTTAACACTTTACTCCTTTAAATTCTGCAGGAAGCCAGTCTGAGTAAACCTATTTTTTGAAATAAACGACAAACCGCTGCAGCTCAGTTTTTTTTGGGGCATTGCATAATTGCAAATTTTATGTATTGGTTTTTATTCAGTCTTATACATAGAATGTTTTTGCCGGAAACACAAAATGATTTTCGAACACTGAAAGAGAATATAATTAAAGCAGGTCCACTCACCTCTTCACTCCCTCACAAAATTTCCAAATCATATATCAACTTGGAAAGGGCGCCGCCCCCCTCAACGACATTCGGAAATTTTGGAAAATGGGAAGAAATGCAAATACATCGTTTGGAAAAGAAAACTTTCATTTTTTTCACCGGGGGTGAATTTATTGTGCTTTTACCTGTTGAGTGTTGGGAATTCGCAATTATGAGGATGATGAGGATGGCAGAGTTGTGCCTTTTGTATCGTGAATGGATGAATGATTTTGAATCTGCTTGATAAATGCTGCGGAGAGAGAGAGAGAGAGAGAGAGAGAGAGAGAGAGAGAGAGAGAGAGAGAGAGAGAGAGAGAACTTCGTTTAAAGGGCCAACATCTTGGGGGGGGAAAATTTTAATTTTTTCGAATTCAACACAGACCTATTTAAGATTCATAATTATCGTTTCGGTGAGCGGACGAGAATTCTCATTTTTTTTATTTATTTTTTATTTTTTATTTTGTATACTTTTATTTATTCATTTTTTATTTTATTTGTTTATTCATTAATTTTTTTCATACTTTCGTATTTTTATTTCCTTTGAGTGTTTTACAAATAGCAGATAGTTATTTAATTTTTCCCTTAAAACTTTGCATCGAAGTTTCGGAGCTGCGCGTAAGCGGAATTCAATTCGGCTTCTCACCGAATGCTTTCGTTGTCAACCTCGTCAGGTTAACGTTAGGTAAGTGATACACAGGTGTCCATAAAGTCCCTAGTACCATTACAAGTATTTATTGCACAGAAATGGGTACTGTGGGACTTTTTGTAATCCAGCGTTACGTTCTGATATCCTCGTCGTTGTATTTTTTCCATAATTATATAATTATATATATATATATATATATATATATATATATATATATATAATATACTATATATATTATTTTTTTTTTTTTTTTCATTAGCCTTATCAGGTATGTCCTTCGTCCCACTAAGATCGAATGTATATCATATTTTGACTCGGTTTTGTTGTATTGGTCGTCTGGGGGTTAGTATGGATACGCAAAAGGCTTTGACTTAATTTTGACAAAAGTTCTTCATTCCATAAACTTCCTGAATGGTGGGAAGTAATCTGTTTTGGAAAAAGGTCTGAGCAGATATGGTACTTTTTGTAAGGGGTGGTTGGGGGGGGGTGGGGGGGTGGGGGTGGGGGGGGGGGGCGGTTAGTTGGATGGTATTCTGGTTGATAGGTGGCAGAACCAGTGACGCTGGTCTATGGTCGCAGAAAGCCATTGGTGTTTTGGAAGTCGATTGTCTTATACAGGCTAATAGTTAAGTTTATTTTGCCTTTATCTGCTATGAATTTTGTATATCATTTGGGGTCTATACAGGCTATTAAATAGTTAGGTTTCTTTGGCCTTCATTTGCATTTAATTTTGTTTATCATTAGGCGTCTGCTAGACTTCTCTCGTACTAAAATTTGTTTCTCCTCTTTCCCTGATTGCTTTTTAAAACACCAGAATTGCACTGTGGAAATGGCTGCATTCAACCCTATACAGTCTTGAGTCTTCTTCCTCTATCTTTCTGTCTTCTTATCCTCCACGTCTCCCTTAACACAGACTTAAGGAGATTTTCCACGTTTCTTCCGACGGGGCCCACAAGAAGCTGACCTCTTCACAAATGGAGGCTTTATGCAGCTTCAAGTTATTATTATTATTATTTTTTTTTTTACGAGAATCTTCCCCATTTCCAGACTCTTCCTCCTCTGCTTCCTTTGATTATTCCTTTTATTTATCACGCTGATTCCCTTCAGAGCCATTCCCCGTGTTTGGATCCTCATTCTTCTGTTAACATCAAAACAATTCCAATTCACTAACAAGTAACACTTTCCTTGAACATCTGCGCATCAATGAATTAGTGTTTTTTCGTGGCCAGCACATGATAGATCGAAGGTTTAAGGCTTTGTCCTAATTACACTTGAGATTTGCAGGCCTAGTGTCTAAGAGATTCAACCCTCAGTGAGTTATCTCGACAAACTGTGACATTTCTATATCACTTTTACTAACTTATTTATAGAAGGCTTCGATGTCGGTTCATGCAACGCATCTGGAAAAAAATAAAAAAAAGAAGTTAAGAAGAAGAAAGGTTATTTCATGTAGCTGTTGAACCATATATGATGTTATTATCATATGTTCGATAGTTCTAAAGCTCTTTGACATTTTTTTATTATAGCGAAGTATAGTTAGAACAAGAAATGAAGATGATTTGTGTTTCGTTGTTGATTTTAATGGAGTTTTCATAAGTGTCAAATAATTTTTATCAATTTCTTTGAATAAGCTTCTCTCTCTCTCTCTCTCTCTCTCTCTCTCTCTCCTCTCTCTCTCTCTCTCTCTCTCTCCATCCATGAAATTCTTTACTGGCAAGGCAACCAAGTTTTATATTCTGTGTCCACTAAGATGATACTGTAATCCAGTCCTCTGCAAGAGACTATATCATGGCAACATGAAACAGAGTTGTTTATATGATATTTGAAGTTACGTTCGAAAAGCTGTTTTCCATTTGAAGTGGAATTCATTTTGATTTAAGTATCTAACCTTCCTTATTTTGTCTTCAAACTTGGCGTTAGCCATGACTTCTCAATTCTGGTACGGCGTCTTACTACTGAAATGCCGGAGACCTTTTTGATAGGGATAACTGTTTAATATACTCTTGCATTTCCTCCTATTCCCCAAGTGCAGAATAAGATAAAAAAAAAAACTGAATAACCGTAATAAAAGGAAGTCAGGAGCAGAGAAACCTTAACTGGTTAAGGCTGCAAGATTTACCGCTGAAGCTTTATTTTTTGGCAGTAAAGGAAGATGGTAAAGGCACATAGGATCAGCACCAGCGTTCTGTAGCACGGGTATGAATACCAAACTGCTTACTTTACTATTCATTTCTGGACTTGGTGGTTAATATTTTATGTTTCTGCAAATTTTACTCTACTTATCTATCAGTATTTGTGCTTTGGAGATCGTACCAGCAGTTTTTTCCTTAGGGTTTTGTTAATATAAACATTTCCTTTTGAGATTAACAAAAGTTGACTTTTTAAAATGTCTGGGAGGAATTATATTCTTCAAACAACAAAATACTTATTTTAAAAACAATAATTTGTTGTAAAAATTCTTGTCCTCTGTTGTCGGTCTCGTTTTTCAGAATTAACTCAGACATCATTGTTACTAATATCCATTCATTCATTATACCAAAAAACCCACTATTACAACACCTAATCATTATTCTCATTGTCGTGAATTCCTGGTAATTTGGATTCCAATAGGCCTCCATTGTCCCAGATGAGATCAAATCATCGAAATGACCACAGGGAAGTTAAAGCAACTTCAAAAATGAGACCAGATGATCATTTGCATCATCAGGAGGGAAAGATTCGCTCTAATGATCGGCGTATGATCTGTTCTTTACTACTGCTCTCATTTTTTGTTTAATTCTCTATTATTGCTGTTGTTTTTTTTATTTTATTTTTCTTATTTTTGCTTTAAGTTTCGGATGAAGTCATGATTATAAAACTTTCTTTTATTACGATATACATCAATTTGTTTACTATCTAAAAAATGTGTCTTACTTGCCTTATCTTTTTTATTTCCTTACCTTGTGCAATTGTTTTCAGTAATTTGGACGTTCTCATATATATATATATATATATATATATATATATATATATATATATATATATATATATATATATATATATATATACATACATATATACACACACACACACACCAAAAAAATCATATCAAATATATATATATATATATATATATATATATATATATATATATATATATATATATATATGGAGAACGTCCAAAATTATATATTTATATATATATATATATATATATATATATATATATATATATAATTTGGACGTTCTCCATATATATATATATATATATATATATATATATATATATATATATATATATATATATATATATATATATATATATATATTTGATATGATTTTTTTTGTGTGTGTGTGTGTGTGTGTGTGTGTATGTATGTATATATGTATGTGTATACGAGAGAGCGCGCGACGGAGAGAGAGAGAGAGACAGACGCCCCGGTAGGTGTAATAAAACACAGTTAATTTAAAGATTTTTATTCATTATTTTTTGCCACTGGTGGGGTAACTAGAGATCTAATGGAAATAATATTTTTGAAACCACAGACTGGGTCATCTTATGTAAATTCGAGAGATATAAAATTAAACACATAGTTATCATGAATGTTTTAGAAATCTATATTAAGAATGCTTTAAATACAATTACCCATTTTTTTAAATTCTGCCGTTAGGTGATTTTCAGTTAATTTTTTTAATTTGAGTGACAGACTCTTAGAGAGAGGAACCTCCTTCGCCATCAAAGGTCAAAAATTGAAGGAAAATTCCTTCCATTTGGTAACTAATATGAATCACCTTTCAACAGAAAAATGGTTCAGTTTTTATAAGAGTCAAGATTAATGGAGGATTCGTAAACTATTAACTAAATAAAACATAATTATGGTGATTTAATAAGCAAGGGCACAGAGGATTTAAAGATCTGTGACGTCATCATGCCCTCTAGGTGGAGACTTCGACGATTCTTCTCAAGGATTCAGAGGCCCCCATGAAGGACTCCAGCCTTCCAGGGATCCAAACTCGCTAAGGTGACTCGTTATCCAGTATTTGTTTTCATTTTACAACTCTATTCAATTATATGTATACTATACACATACATGCACACACCAAAAGAGGTGTAAAACGAAAAAAAATTTAGGTAAGCGAAGTCACCTTAGCGAGTTCGGAGACTCAAAGGCTGGATGAATCCAGCGAAGGATCCTCGGAGTCTCCACCGACAGGACTTCATGACGTCACAGGTCTTCACATCATCTCTGCTGGATTTTTGCTTATGAAGTCACCATAATTATGTTTTATATACTTAATAGTTTACGATTCCTCTGTAAATCTTGACCCTTATAAACTCTGAACCATTTTTCTGTTGAAAGGTGATTCATATTATTTACCAAGTGGAAGGAATCTTCCTTCAATTTTTTACCTTTGATGGCGAAGGAGATTTTCTCTCTCTCAGAGTCTGTCTCTTAACTTTAAAATTCACTAAAGATAAGATATTGGCAGAATTTAGAAAATTAGTAATTGTATTTAAAGCATTCTTAATACATATTTCTAAAACATTCTTGATAAGTATGTCTTTAAATCTATATCTCTCGAATTTACATAAGATGACCCAGTCTGTGGTGTCAAAAATATTATTTTGGTCTGAAATGTAGTTTCCTCACTAGATATATAAAACAATGAATAAAATTATTTAAATTAAATGTGTTTTATTACACCTACAGGGGCGTCAGTCGGTCTCTCTCTCTCTCTCTCTCTCTCGTACACACACTCACACACACACACACACACACACACACACAGACGCACACACACACACACACAGACGCACACACACACACACACACACCCAAAAAATCATATCAATATATATATATATATATATATATATATATATATATATATATATATATATATATATATATATATATATATATATATATATATATATATTACACATGCTTGTGTTTGTCTGTGTCTTTCTGTGTTGTTTAAGAAACACATTCAAAATTATGTCTATATGTATATACAAATGCAATTATATATGGTTATGTATCGCTAAAGTTAATCCTGTTCGTTTCGTTTGGTGAGTTCGAGAAGGTCTGAGTATAAATCATTTTAGGTCTAGAAGTGAAATAAAGAAAATCAACTGATGCTTCACCTGCCATCTGCTACGGAAGGAGAGAAAGGAAATCCCCGAAAACTGAATTATTTTTTAAAGCATAAACAAATGTATTTTCTTTGTTCTAGCATCTCTCTTCTTGACTGACTGAGTCACTCCATAACGGCTCCAGTCATGTTACTGTTGTGTTTATTTTTTTGTGAAAAATGAAGTTCACTGAGTGACATTCTCTGAGTTGAATTTTGTTGAAATCAAGTACGTCTATATTCTTGCATTCATTATTCGTTCTTCCTAAATCCACTTCGCAAGTTCAGTAGCATCTTGAGTAAATTTCAAAAGAGCCATTCGTGTTTCAGTATGATCTTGTAAGGGTTTTTGAAATAAAATTTCCTTTCTTTGGAATGATCATTCACTTTTAATTTATTTTAGTCTAATATTCGACTTTATTTTTATCATGATTTATTTCATACATTCATTTGCAATCTTGCAAAAAATAGTCCGTATCAGAGAAACATATCACTGGGCTGAACCGTTATGCAACCTTACAGGGTTTGTGAAACAATTAAGAACAAAGATTGTCAATATCATCATTTTCCTGCACATACACACACGCACATTCACACAAACACACACAAACACACACACACACACACACACACATATATATATATATATATATATATATATATATATATATATATATATGTATATATATATATATATATATATATATATATATATATATATATATATATATATATATATATATATATATATATATATATATATATTTCTGTAAGTTTAGAAAATAAATGAACTTTATTTTCTGGATTTCATGGGTGCAATCCAGTTTATATTGAAAGTACACGTATGCACAAACAAATGCTGTAATGAACTTTTTATCACAATGTAATTTCAATTTAATTCTCATGTCATTCCTTCTGATCTTTATATTTATTTATATATGATATATATAATATATATATATATATATGTATATATATATATATATAATAATATAATATTAATATATATATATATATATATATATATATTTATATATGTGGTTTTGTGTTATATATATATATATTATATATATATATATAGATATATATATATATGTATTATATATATGGATATATATATCATATATTTATATATATATTCTATACTATATATAATATATATAATAAATATATATATATGTTGTGTGGTGTGGGTGTGTGTGTGTGTGTATATATATATATCTTATATATATATATATATATATATATATATATATATATATTATATGATATTATTATATATCGAATAGCCTATATATATATATATATTATATATATTTATATTATATATTTATAATATATATATTAATATTTATTTATATATATATATATATATTCATATATATGATATATTTATATATGTGTGTGTGTGTGTGTATGTAGTAATTTTTACGTATTTTATTGTTTATAGTTGCACTGAATATAGCTTAAACTTCAGTGAATTTAAGTCTTTTTTGTGCATTCTTTGATTGTATTTTATATATTTTTTCTCCAGTGATATTGCTTCAATAACCTCCTTCCTGTACGAAATCTAAAAGAATTTTAAAAGAATTAAACGTTTGTACTATCATGAGAGAATCTCTCTCTCCTCTCTCTCTCTCCACTTGAGGATGAGGGGATGGCACCAGTAGGGCAGTTTTCAAAGAGCGTTCAGGTTATTTCTGTGCGGTTATTTTTAAAGACATTCAATGGTTGTTCAGTTTTTTGGGAGAAATATGGTCTTTTGTGGAATCTCTTTTGCATCGATCCACTCCACACTGTTATGTGAAAAGGAACTGTAATTGTAAAGGCTATTCCACAAGAGTTTGATAAAAAGGGTTATTTTGTACATTTATGGCAAGTATTGTTCCTCAATGTAGCAGCGGGTATGAATACCAAACTGCTTACTTTACTATTCATTTCTGGACTTGGTGGTTAATAGTTTATGTTTCTGCAAATTTTACTCTACTTATCTATCAGTATTTGTGCTTTGGAGATCGTACCAGCAGTTTTTTCCTTAGGGTTTTGTTAATATAAACATTTCCTTTTGAGATTAACAAAAGTTGACTTTTAAAACGTCTGGGAGGAATTATATTCTTCAAACAACAAAATACTTATTTTAAAAACAATAATTTGTTGTAAAAATTCTTGTCCTCTGTTGTCGGTCTCGTTTTCAGAATTAACTCAGACATAACCGAGTCATCATTGTAACTAATAATCCATTCATTCATTATACCAAAATAACCCACCATTACAACACCTAATCATTATTCTCATTGTCGTGAATTCCTGGTAATTTGGATTCCAATAGGCCTCCATTGTCCCAGATGAGATCAAATCATCGAAATGACCACAGGGAAGTTAAAGCAATTTCAAAAATGAGACCAGATGATCATTTGCATCATCAGGAGGGAAAGATTCGCTCTAATGATCGGCGTATGATCTGTTCTTTACTATTGCTCTCATTTCTAATTTAATTCTCTATTATTGCTGTTGTTTTTTTATTTTATTTTTCTTACTTTTGCTTTAAGTTTCGGATGAAGTCGTGATTATAAAACTTTTTTATTACGATACACATCAATTTGGTTTACTATCTAAAAAAAAGTGTCTTACTTGCATTATCTTTTTTATTTCCTTACCTTGTGCAATTGTTTTCAGTAATTTGGACGTTCTCCATATATATATATATATATATATATATATATATATATATATATATATATATATATATATATATATATATTTTTTATATGATTTTTTTGGTGTGTGTGTGTGTGTGTGTGTGTGTGTATGTATGTATGTATACGAGAGCAGAGCGCGAAGGAGAGAGAGACTGACGCCCCGGTAGGTGTAATAAAACACAGTTAATTTAAAGAATTTTATTCAATTGTTTTTTGCCACTGGTGGGGTAACTAGAGATCTAATGGAAATAATATTTTTGAAACCACAGACTGGGTATCTTATGTAAATTCGAGAGATATAATATTAAACACATAGTTATCATGAATGTTTTAGAAATCTATATTAAGAATGTTTTTAAATACAAAATTACCCATTTTTAAATTCTGCCGTTAGGTGATTTTCAATTAATTTTTTAATTTGTGTGACAGACTCTTAGAGAGAGGAACTTCCTTCGCCATCAAAGGTCAAAAATTGAAGGAAAATTCCTTCCATTTGGAAACTAATATGAATCACCTTTCAACAGAAA
>NC_087210.1:21000885-21013385 GCF_015104395.2 Macrobrachium nipponense
AAACCTATTTTTGAAATAAACGAAACCGCTGCAGCTCAGTTTTGGGGCATTGCATAATTGCAAATTTTATTTATTGGATTTATTCAGTCTTATACATAGAATGTTTTTGCCGGAAACACAAAATTATTTTCGAACACTGAAAGAGAATATAATTAAAGCAGGTCCACTCACCTCTTCACTCCCTCACAAAATTTCCAAATCATATATCAACTTGGAAAGGGCGCCGCCCCCCTCAACGACATTCGGAAATTTTGGAAAATGGGAAGAAATGCAAATACATCGTTTGAAAAAGAAAACTTTTATTTTTTTCCCCGGAGGTGAATTTATTGTGCTTTTACCTGTTGAGTGTTGGGAATTCGCAATTATGAGGATGATGAGGATGGCAGAGTTGTGCCTTTTGTATCGTGAATGGATGAATGATTTTGAATCTGCTTGATAAATGCTGCAGAGAGAGAGAGAGAGAGAGAGAGAGAGAGAGAGAGAGAGAGAGAGAGAGAGAGAACTTCGTTTAAAGGGCTAACATCTTGGGGGGAAAATTTTAATTTTTTCGAATTCAACACAAGACCTATTTAAGATTCATAATTATCGTTTCGGGTGAAGCGGACGAGAATTTCTAATTTTTTTTATTTATTTCTTTTATTTATTTTGTATACTTTTATTTATTCATTTTTTATTTTATTTGTTTATTTATTAATTTTTTTTATACTTTCGTATTTTTATTTCCTTTGTGTGTTTTACAAATAGCAGATAGTTATTTACTTTTTCCCTTAAAACTTTGCATCGAAGTTTCAGAGCTGCGCGTAAGCGGAATTCAATTCGGCTTCTCACCGAATGCTTTCGTTGTCAACCTCGCCGGGTTAACGTTAGGTAAGTGATATACAGGTGTCCATAAAGTCCCAGTACCATTACAAGTATTTATTGCCCAGGATGGTACTGGGACTTTATGGACATCTTGTAGGTTTGTGGCTTCCTGTAATTCATCGTTACGTTCTGATATCTCGTCTCGTATTTTTTCATAATTATATATATATATTTTTATTTCATTATCCTTATCAGGTATGCCTTCGTCCCACTAAAATCAGAATGTATATCATATTTTGACTCGGTTTTGTTGTATTGGTCGTCTGGGGGTTAGTATGGATACGCAAAAGGCTTTGACTTAATTTTAACAAAAGTTCTACATTACATAAACTTCCTGAATGGTGGGAAGTAATCTGGTTTTGGAAAAAGGTCTGAGCAGATATGGTACTTTTTTTAAGGGGTGGTTGGGGGGGGGGGGAGGGGGGGGGGGGGGGGGGGGGGGGGGGGCGGTTAGTTGGATGGGTTCTGGTTGATAGGTGCATAACCATGACGCTGGTCTATGGTCGCAGAAAGCGTTTGGTGTTTTTGGAAGTCGATTGTCTTATACAGGCTAATAGTTAAGTTTTATTTTTTGCCTTTATCTGCTGAATTTGTAAAAAAAATTCCTTTGGGTTCCTTAACAGGGGCTTATTAAATAGTTTGGTTTCTTTCGCTTCATCTGCTTTTAATTTTGTTAATTATTAGGGGTTTATACAGGCTATTAAACGTATAGGTTTCTTTTGCCTTCATCTGCATTTAATTTTGTTTACCATTAGGCGTCTGCTAGACTTCTCTCGTACTAAAATTTGTTTCTCCTCTTTCCCTGATTGCTTTTTAAAACACCAGAATTGCACTGTGGAAATGGCTGCATTCAACCCTGTACAAGTCTTGAGTCTTCTTCCTCTATCTTTCTGTCTTCTTATCCTCCACGTCTCCCTTAACACAGACTTAAGGAGATTTGCCACGTTTCTTCCGACGGGGCCCACAAGAAGCTGACCTCTTCACAAATGGAGGCTTTATGCCGCTTCAAGTTATTATTTTTTTTTTTTTTTTTACGAGAATCTTCCCCATTTCCAGACTCTTCCTCCTCTGCTTCCTTTGATTATTCCTTTTATTCATCCCGCTGATTCCCTTCAGAGCCATTCCCCGTGTTTGGATCCTCATTCTTCTGTTAACATCAAAACAATTCCAATTCACTAACAAGTAACACTTTCCTTGAACATCTGAGGCATCAATAAATTAGTGTTTTTTCGTGGCCAGCACATGATAGATCGAAGGTTTAAGGCTTTGTCCTAATTACACTTGAGATTTGCAGGCCTAGTGTCTAAGAGATTCAACCCTCAGTGAGTTATCTCGACAAACTGTGACATTTCTATATCACTTTTACTAACTTATTTATAGAAGGCTTCGATGTCGGTTCATGCAACGCATCTGGAAGAAAATAAAAAAAGAAGAGAAGAAGATGAAAGGTTATTTCATGTAGCTGTTGAACCATATATGATGTTATTATCATATGTTCGATAGTTCTAAAACTCCTTGACATTTTTTTATTATAGCGAAATATATGTTAGAACAATATGAAGATGATTTGTGTTTCGTCGTTGATTTTAATGGAGTTTTTCATAAGTGTCAAATAATTTTTATTAATTGTGAATAAGCTTCTCTCTCTCTCTCTCTCTCTCTCTCTCTCTCTCTCCATGAAATCTTTACTGGCAAAGGCAACCAAGTTTTATATTCTGTGTCACTAAGATGATACTGTAATCCAGTCCTCTGCAAGAGACTATATCATGGCAACATGAAACAGAGTTGTTTATATGATATTTGAAGTTACGTTCGAAAAGCTGTTTTCCATTTGAAGTGGAATTCATTTTGATTTAAGTATCTAACCTTCCTTATTTTGTCTGCAAACTTGGCGTTAGCCATGACTTTTCAATTCTGGTACCGCGTCTTACTACTGAAATGCCGGAGACCTTTTTGATAGCGATAACTGTTTAATATACTCTTGCATTTCCTCCTATTCCCCAAGTGCAGAATAAGATAAAAAAAACTGAATAACCGTAATAAAAGGAAGTCAGGAGCAGAGAAACCTTAACTGGTTAATTCAGTTAAAGTAAAGCTTTTCCTTTCATGACTGTTCAATATTTTCTGATGTGCATTAATCTACGTACAATTATTTTTCACATTATACTGCATTTATCCCTCGCTGAAGTTAAATTTGTGAATTATGTAACCTCTTTGGGTACTGTGATAAGGCTGCAAGATTTACCGCTGAAGCTTTATTTTTTGGCAGTAAAGGAAGATGGTAAAGGCACATAGGATCAGCACCAGCGTTCTGTAGCACGGGTATGAATACCAAACTGCTTACTTTACTATTCATTTCTGGACTTGGTGGTTAATATTTTGTTTCTGCAAATTTTACTCTACTTATCTATCAGTATTTGTGCTTTGGAGATCGTACCAGCAGTTTTTTCCTTAGGGTTTTGTTAATATAACATTCCTTTTGAGATTAACAAAAGTTGACTTTTAAAACGATCGGGAGGGAATTATATTCTTCAAACAACAAAATAGTTATTTTAAAAACAATAATTTGTTGTAAAAATTCTTGTCCTCTGTTGTCGGTCTCGTTTTCAGAATTAACTCAGACATAACCGAGTCATCATTGTTACTAATAATCCATTCATTCATTATACCAAAAAACCCACCATTACAACACCTAATCATTATTCTCATTGTCGTGAATTCCTGGTGATTTGGATTCCAATAGGCCTCCATTGTCCCAGATGAGATCAAATCATCGAAATGACCACAAGGAAGTTAAAGCAACTTCAAAAATGAGACCAGATGATCATTTGCATCATCAGGAGGGAAAGATTCGCTCTAATGATCGGCGTATGATCTGTTCTTTACTATTGCTTTCATTTCTTGTTTAATTCTTTATTATTGCTGTTGTTTTTTTTTATTTTATTTTTCTTATTTTTGCTTTAAGTTTCGGATGAAGTCATGATTATAAAACTTTCTTTTATTACGATACACATCAATTTGTTTACTATCTAAAAAAGTGTCTTACTTGCCTTATCTTTTTTATTTCCTTACCTTGTGCAATTGTTTTCAGTAATTTGGACGTTCTCCATATATATACTACTATATATATATATATATATATATATATATATATATATATATATATATATATATATATATCACATATATATATATATATATATATATATATATATATATATGATATGATATGGTATGTGTGTGTGTGTGTGTGTGTGTGTGTATGTATGTATGTGTATACGAGAGAGCGCGCGACGGAGAGAGAGAGAGACTGACGCCCCGGTAGGTGTAATAAAACACAGTTAATTTAAAGAATTTTATTCATTATTTTTTGCCACTGGTGGGGTAACTAGAGATCTAATGGAAATAATATTTTTGAAACCACAGACTGGGTCATCTTATGTAAATTCGAGAGATATAAAATTAAACACATAGTTATCATGAATGTTTTAGAAATTTATATTAAGAATGCTTTAAATACAATTACCCATTTTTTAAATTCTGCCGTTAGGTGATTTTCAGTTAATTTTTTAATTTGAGTGACAGACTCTTAGAGAGAGGAACCTCCTTCGCCATCAAAGGTCAAAAATTGAAGGAAAATTCCTTCCATTTGGTAACTAATATGAATCACCTTTCAACAGAAAAATGGTTCAGTTTTTATAAGAGTCAAGATTCATGGAGGAATCGTAAACTATTAACTAAATAAAACATAATTATGGTGATTTAATAAGCAAGGGCACAGAGGATGTAAAGATCTGTGACGTCATCAAGCCCTCTCGGTGGAGACTCCGACGATCCTTCTCAGGATTCAGAGGCCCCAGGAAGGACTCCAGCCTTCCAGGATCCGAACTCGCTAAGGTGACTCGTTATCCAGTATTTGTTTTCATTTTACAACTCTATTCAATTATATGTATACTATACACATACATGCACACACCAAAAGAGGTGTAAAACGAAAAAAATGTAGGTAAGCGAAGTCACCTTAGCGAGTTCGGAGACTCAAAGGCTGGAATCCTTCCTGGAGACTCTAAATCCAGCGAAGGATCCTCGGAGTCTCCACCGACAGGACTTCATGACGTCACAGGTCTTCACATCATCTCTGCTGATTTTGCTTATGAAGTCACCATAATTATGTTTTATATACTTAATAGTTTACGATTCCTCTGTAAATCTTGACCCTTATAAACTCTGAACCATTTATCTGTTGAAAGGTGATTCATATTATTTACCAAATGGAAGGAATCTTCCTTCAATTTTTTACCTTTGATGGCGAAGGAGATTTCTCTCTCTCAGAGTCTGTCTCTTAACTTCAAAAATTCACTAAAGATAAGATATTGGCAGAATTTAGAAAATTAGTAATTGTATTTAAAGCATTCTAAATACATATCTCTAAAACATTCTTGATAAGTATGTCTTTAAATCTATATCTCTCAAATTTACATAAGATGACCCAGTCTGTGGTGTCAAAAATATTATTTTGGTTTGAAATGTAGTTTCCTCACTAGATATATAAAACAATGAATAAAATTCTTTAAATTAAATGTGTTTTATTACACCTACAGGGGCGTCAGTCGGTCTCTCTCTCGGTCGGTCTCTCTCTCTCTCTCTCTCGTACACACACACACACACACACACACACACACACTCGCACACACAGACGCACACACACACACACACCCAAAAAATCATATCATTAATATATATACATATATATATATATATATATATATATATATATATATATATATATATATATATATATATATATATATATATATATATATATATATATATATATATATATATATATATATATACAGTGGTACCTCGAGATACGAAATTAATCCGTCGAGACGGCCTTCGTATTATGAGTTTTTCGAAACTCGGAACACATTTTACACTGTAAAAATGGCTAATCCGTTCCAAGCCCTCCAAAAACACCCCAGTAAATTATATTTCCAGGCCTAAAACACATGTTCTAGGTTACGACGGAAGAAATATGACTCCAAAAAGGCAAAATACTGTACATACTTGAGTAATATTCAGCTGCATGTAATGTTCAAAAACCCCATTTTTTACTGCATATATTAGGACTTTAGCATATGTCCCCTTAGCAATAAGCCTAGCCTATGTTAGCGGTTGCTACTGTAGCCTAGTCTATGATTCTGACATCTAAACCTAAGAGCTAAAAGCTTAGAATATGCCAATAAAATGTATAAATAATCAGTATGTACTCATTTCAAATAATTATTAAGTAATCATTAACTATAATACACAAACAAACAAAAACAAACCTTCCGATCAATTGTTTACATCCAGCACTTACCCGTCTTAGAGTATCGAACGAGCACCAAGCAATCATTTTTCCTAGCACACAGTAAGCCATAAATTGTCATTAGTATCTCTCTTCAACTAATGAAACCACCAAACAGTATAATAACCATTCATTTCTATTCTTTATTCTATCTTTACCTAATGAAGATACCGAGTTACTGACAGCTATAATGAAACATGCGTATACGTAACGTATTAATAAAAAACAGAAGAAGAATTCTAAAAAATACGTATTTGTTGGCAGTCTGATTTATTTTATATTTTATGATATCTAATTCACAATTTTTTTTATTAAATGTATTGCATGTACTCATTTCAAATAATTATTAAGTAACCATTAACTATAATAAACAAACAAAAAAAAAAGCTTCCAAACGTCTGTTTACATCCAACACTTACGAGTATCGAACGATCGCCAAGCAATCACTTTTTACACAGTAAGCCATAAATTTTCATTATCTCTCTCAACTACTGAAACTACCAAACAGTTAAACCATTTCATTTCTATTCTTATTCTATCTTTGCCTAATGTTTTCTTTATTAAATGTATTGCATGAATAAGTTTTTCAATTTATAGCAACCTTTTACCAATAGAATACTTAAAGCACAAGGGGTAGATGCTGACCAATAGGAGAGCAGGACCTTATGGGGTGACTAGCATCAGGAACCAAATGGGAGAGCGGGAGGATGGTGGTGAGTTTACTCAGTTGGCGGCGCGGGAGTTTTAAAATTGTTCTCGGTGGTCCGGGCGAATCTCGGGACTTAACAGCAACAGCCTTTTGTATATTGAAAACTTTTCGTATGTAGAGCAGTAAATTGTTCGCATTGGCCTTCGTAACTTGGATTTTTCGTAAGTTCAGCCTTTCGTATCTCGAGGTACTACTGTATATATATATATATATATATATAATATATATATATATATATATATATATATATATATATATATTCACACATGCTTGTGTTTGTCTGTGTCTTTCTGTGTTGTTTAAGAAACACACACAAAATTATGTCTATTATGTATATACAAATGCAATTATAAATGGTAATGTATTGCTAAAGTTAATCCTGTTCGTTACGTTTGGTGAGTTCGAGAAGGTCTAAGTATAAATCATTTTAGGTCTAGAAGTGAAATTAAGAAAATCAATTGATGCTTCACCTGCCATCTGCTACGGAAGGAGAGAAAGGAAATCCCCGAAAACTGAATTATTTTTTAAAACATAAACAAATGTATTTTCTTTGTTCTAGAATCTCTCTTCTTGACTGACTGAGTCACTCCATAACGGCTCCAGTCATGTTACTGTTGTGTTTATTTTTTTGTGAAAAATGGAGTTCACTGAGTGACATTCTCTGAGTTGAATTTTGTTGAAATCAAGTACGTCCATATTCTTGCATTCATTATTCGTTCTTCCTAAATCCACTTCGCAAGTTCTGTAGCATCTTGAGTAAATTTCAAAGGAGCCATTCGTCTCTCAGTATGATCTTGTAAGGGTTTTTGAAATAAAATTTCCTTTCTTTGGAATGATCATTCACTTTTAATTTATTTTAGTCTAATATTCGACTTTATTTTTACCATGATTTATTTCATACATTCATTTGCAATCTTGCAAAAAATAGTCCGTATCAGAGAAACATATCACTCTGGGCTGAACCGTTATGCAACCTTACAGGGTTTGTGAAACAATTAAAGGGTGCTTTTCAGAATACGTTTTTTCTCCAGAGTATCTTAAAATCGAACAGTTTTCATTTTTACTCATGGAATATTGATTCTGAAACATTTTATGACAAAACCGCTCATTTTCTTTCATTTTATCGATTTATGAAAGGCCAGATAATTAACGTTCTGCCACCAATAAAAGAATAAACTGCCTTTCTGTAATATCTACAAATATTTCATTATGACTTCGCATCCGCAATTCTTTGTATGCTATTGTATATGCCTAATAACGGTCTTTCCAGTTTTGCTTGAGCGCAATTTATTTACATACAAGATAGTTTGATGGATAAAGCAGTTAATATTGTTGTCTCCTGGTTTTGATAGAAAATCGGTGAAATACTTCTCCATCTGCCTGGAATTTTTTTATCCATGCAGCTGTTCACAAGTTAGCCATATTAAAATTAAGTTTGTGAAAAATTTTCTTTGGCCGTCAGAAGAAAATTTTCTTAATACGTGAAATTCATCCATTTTCTCATTGAATCGTGATGCATTGCCTACAATAATAATTTCGGGAAATGTTAATATCATTTTCAGAATTAATTGAAATTAGATTTTTTTATGTATTTAATCTATGTATTAGGAGATGCAATTGTGAAATAATTGTGTGTAAAACTTTACCGCCAATTATTACACAGTTACATTATAAATTCCAAACACTACTAAAGGATATTGTGACCAAAGTTGCTGGAAATATAATGTAAAATCCTTGAGCCTCTAGAGTGTCTGCTTATAAAGAAATTACTTTTTGCGCTCCTGATGGAGCTGGATATGCACATCTTCTTAATGCAAGTGACATGTGGTTGCTGTAATTTTTTGCTGTAACTATGAAGATCCCAGTATAGCACAATGAAGACCGCTTAACTATAACAGGTCGATGTTAGAAATAGTCTTGTTTGTTGAAAACAAAAGTAGTTGGAAGCTACTTGCGGCTCGTCATTCAGAGATGAACAAGGAAACGAATCGAAAGAATCAATTTTAAGGTGATGCTATGTCTGTATATCATTATTTTTCATTCATATGTCTAATTCTCCAAATTTAGTATCCAAGTTTATATGAACTCGTTATGTATCTAAGCTATTATAAATGTTGTTCAGTTCATGATCTGGTAGTGCAGCATTAATGTCTATATATATATATTGGGTTTATGGTGCTGTGTGATAAACGAGAAAACATGGAATTCTGACAACATTCTTATAAGAGGGTGGTGACCACTGATATATACTGATAAAACCAATGATCCGTCTTTGACGCTTACCAATGTCTACCAGTGTAACATTGCACTTGCTTCTTGGCTGGCTCACAGGAGTCAAGGACTGACATTAATGCATACATGCTTGTCGAATACTTGAATAATATTGATATATCTGTTATCCTTTTTTATACTCATATATTCTATATGTATGTATGAATGTATGTATACACACACACACACACACACACACACACACACACACACACATATATATATATATATATATATATATAGATATATATATATATATATATATATACATATACATATATATATATATATATATATATATATATATATATAATATATATATATATATATATTATATATATTATATATGTATATTATATATATATATATATATATATATATATATATATATATATATATATATATATATATATATATATATATATATATATATGTGTGTGTGTGTGTGTGTGTGTGTGTGTGTG
Organism: Macrobrachium nipponense; assembly: GCF_015104395.2. NCBI lineage: Eukaryota > Metazoa > Arthropoda > Malacostraca > Decapoda > Palaemonidae > Macrobrachium > Macrobrachium nipponense. Next base: position 21,010,544 of record NC_087210.1, read on the forward strand.
TATATATATACATATATATTATATATATATATATATATATATATATATATATATATATATATATATATATATATATATATACATATATCTATATATATATACATATATATATATATATATATAATATATATATATATATATATATATATATATATATATATATATATATATATATAGGGCGTGTGTGTGTATATGCATGCATATATACAAGGGAAATCGGTGAGTTAAAAAAATTAGTTAAGTAGGTATAAAGTAGCAGTATAATACTTTTATTTCTGAACTCTTCTCTTTCCTTCCTCTTTTTCCTTTCCATCTTCTTTTTAATGCGGCTCCCTTCCACACACAACCTTTACAGCTACCTTGCTGCCATCCAATGCAATTGAAGTAAACTGTTTTCAGTGTTATATTCTATTCTTGCTGAAACATAATAAGCTATATTTACTTTTTCAGGAAAAAATTCATACAGTCATATCCCAGCCTCCTGTATTTTATTCATGTGAGAATTTCAGAGTTCTCTAATTCCGCCACGGGGTTTTGCCACAACAGACCAGATTAATTAGATATCCCATATCAAATGCTCAACATTTTTCGGTTGTTGAGTTGCAAAAACAACCGTGAATATTTTTAGCAAAAGGAGTCATCATAACACGAGGGATGTGAATAATTTTGCAAAGTTTTCGGATCACATTTACTTACGACGGATAAATTGTTCTTTTGGATTACCCTTTCTACTTATAATAGGGGGTTCTCTCTGTTTCCTTCTTTCATGAACTTCCTTCAGCCATTTTCAATCCATCTTCTCGACCGCCAAATTATTCAGGGCTGTTAAGAGGCTCTCCAGACTCCAATAGTCGAAGCAAGAATCAAAGTATCACTGAGAAGAAGCGTTCGCTGTTAATTCTTTTCCAACTCGCTCGTCATGTATTGTAGTCTCTTGAAATATAAAAATCAAAGACTGTGCTCAAGGACCCTGTATTTTCTAACTATGGGTAAAAGTGTCTGTTGTTACATTATAAGACATTTTAAAACCAAAAGGAATGGGACACTTAACCGCTTGCAGACATCTCAGGAATTACAAGTATTGTTCTGAGTTAAATCTCTAGTTGATTCCTGTTTCCATTAGGTGAAATGCGTGTTTAATCATAGGACAAATTCTTCCAATTCTCGTAGAATGTTTGTATAGTAGTGAACATCTCTTGCTTTTTAGTTAGAAAATTCAAAATTCGTTTGAAAATGAGGGTAAATAACCCGAAATGGGATTGTCTTGCCGAAGGTATTTACAAAAATAAAAATTTCAACTTTCAACGTCATTGCATATGTGGTTTCCTGCCTTACCATACACGTTTTCTTCCCATTTACGCCGGCCATTGTAGAAATAATTTTTATTAATTCTGAATAAGCTTCTCTCTCTCAGAGATAGAAATCTTTACTGGCAAAGGCAACCAAGTTTTATAGTCTGTGTCACTAAGATGATACTGTAATCCAGTCCTCTGCAAGAGACTATATCATGGCAACATGAAACAGAGCTGTTAAATGACATTTGAAGTTAGGTTCGAAATGCTGTTTTCCATTTGAAGTGGAATTCATTTTGATTTAAGTATCTAACCTTCCTTATTTTGTCTTCAAACTTGGCGTTAGCCATGACTTCTCAATTCTGGTACCGCGTCTTACTACTGAAATGCCGGAGACCTTTTTGATAGCGATAACTGTTTAATATACTCTTGCATTTCCTCCTATTCCCCAAGTGCAGAATAAGAAAAAAAAAACTGAATAACCGTAATCAAAGGAAGTCAGGAGCAGAGAAACCTTAACTGGTTAATTCAGTTAAAGTAAAGCTTTTCCTTTCATGACTGTTCAATATTTTCTGATGTGCATTAATCTACGTACGATTATTTTTCACATTATACGGCATTTATCCCTCGCTGAAGTTAAATTTGTGAATTATGTAACCTCTTTGGGTACTGTGATAAGGCTGCAAGATTTACCGCTGAAGCTTTATTTTTTGGCAGTTAAGGAAGATGGTAAAGGCACATAGGATCAGCACCAGCGTTCTGTAGCAGCGTGTATGAATACCAAACTGCTTACTTTACTATTCATTTCTGGACTTGGTGGTTAATATTTTATGTTTCTGCAAATTTTACTCTACTTATCTATCAGTATTTGTGCTTTGGAGATCGTACCAGCAGTTTTTTCCTTAGGGTTTTGTTAATATAAACATTTCCTTTTGAGATTAACAAAAGTTGACTTTTAAAACGTCTGGGAGGAATTATATTCTTCAAACAACAAAATAGTTATTTTAAAAACAATAATTTGTTGTAAAAATTCTTGTCCTCTGTTGTCGGTCTCGTTTTCAGAATTAACTCAGACATAACCGAGTCATCATTGTTACTAATAATCCATTCATTCATTATACCAAAAAACCCACCATTACAACACCTAATCATTATTCTCATTGTCGTGAATTCCTGGTAATTTGGATTCCAATAGGCCTCCATTGTCCCAGATGAGATCAAATCATCGAAATGACCACAGGGAAGTTAAAGCAATTTCAAAAATGAGACCAGATGATCATTTGCATCATCAGGAGGGAAAGATTCGCTCTAATGATCGGCGTATGATCTGTTCTTTACTATTGCTCTCATTTCTTCTTTAATTCTCTATTATTGCTGTTGTTTTTTTATTTTATTTTTCTTATTTTTGCTTTATGTTTCGGATGAAGTCGTGATTATAAAACTTTTTTTTATTACGATACACATCAATTTGTTTACTATCTAAAAAAAGTGTCTTACTTGCATTATCTTTTTTTATTTCCTTACCTTGTGCAATTGTTTTCAGTAATTTG
>NC_087210.1:21015885-21028385 GCF_015104395.2 Macrobrachium nipponense
CCTTCGCCATCAAAGGTCAAAAATTGAAGGAAAATTCCTTCCATTCGGTAACTAATATGAATCACCTTTCAACAGAAAAATGGTTCAGTTTTTATAAGAGTCAAGATTCATGGAGGAATAGTAAACTATTAACTAAATAAAACATAATTATGGTGATTTAATAAGCAAGGGCACAGAGTATTTAAAGATCTGTGACGTCATCAAGCCCTCTCGGTGGAGACTCCGACGATCCTTCTCAGGATTCAGAGGCCCCAGGAAGGACTCCAGCCTTCCAGGATCCGAACTCGCTAAGGTGACTCGTTATCCAGTATTTGTTTTCATTTTACAACTCTATTCAATTATATGTATACTATACACATACATGCACACACCAAAAGAGGTGTAAAACGAAAAAAAAATGTAGGTAAGCGAAGTCACCTTAGCGAGTTCGGAGACTCAAAGGCTGGATGAATCCAGCGAAGGATCCTCGGAGTCTCCACCGACAGGACTTCAAATATGACGTCACAGGTCTTCACATCATCTCTGCTGATTTGCTTATGAAGTCACCATAATTATGTTTTATATAGTTAATAGTTTACGATTCCTCTGTAAATCTTGACCCTTATAAAACTCTGAACCATTTTTCTGTTTGAAAGGTGATTCATATTATTTTACCAAATGGAAGGAATCTTCCTTCAATTTTTTTACCTTTGATGGCGAAGGAGATTTCTCTCTCTCAGAGTCTGTCTCTTAACTTTAAAAATTCACTAAAGATAAGATATTGGCAGAATTTACAAAATTTGTAATTGTATTTAAAGCATTCTTAATACATATTTCTAAAACATTCTTGATAAGTATGTCTTTAAATCTATATCTCTCGAATTTACATAAGATGACCCAGTCTTTGGCGTCAAAAATATTATTTTGGTTTGAAATGTAGTTTCCTCACTAGATATTTAAAACAATGAAAAAAAATTCTTTAAATTAAATGTGTTTTTTTATTACACTACAGGGGCGTCAGTCGGTCTCTCTCTCTCTCTCTCTCTCTCTCTCTCTCTCTCTCTCTCTCTCTCTCTCTCTCGTACACACACACACACAAACACTCGCACACACAGACGCACACACACACACCCAAAAAATCATATAAAAACATAATATATATATACACACACACACACACACATATATATATGTATAATATATATATATATATATATATATATATATATATATATATATATATATATATATATATTTACACATGCTTGTGTTTGTCTGTGTCTTTCTGTGTTGTTTAAGAAACACACTCAAAATTATGTCTATTATGTATATACAAATGCAATTATATATGGTTATGTATCGCTAAAGTTAATCCTGTTCGTTACGTTTGGTGAGTTCGAGAAGGTCTAAGTATAAATCATTTTAGGTCTAGAAGTGAAATAAAGAAAATCAACTGATGCTTCACCTGCCATCTGCTACGGAAGGAGAGAAAGGAAATCCCCGAAAACTGAATTATTTTTGAAAGCAAAAACAAATGTATTTTCTTTGTTCTAGAATCTCTCTTCTTGACTGACTGAGTCACTCCATAACGGCTCCAGTCATGTTACTGTTGTGTTTATTTTTGTGTGAAAAATGAAGTTCACTGAGTGACATTCTCTGAGTTGAATTTTGTTGAAATCAAGTACGTCCATATTCTTGCATTCATTATTCGTTCTTCCTAAATCCACTTCGCAAGTTCTGTAGCATCTTGAGTAAATTTCAAAAGAGCCATTCGTCTCTCAGTATGATCTTGTAAGGGTTTTTGAAATAAAATTTCCTTTCTTTGGAATTATCATATACTTTTAATTTATTTTAGTCTAATATTCGACTTTATTTTTACCATGATTTATTTCATACATTCATTTGCAATCTTGCAAAAAATAGTCCGTATCAGAGAAACATATCACTCTGGGCTGAACCGTTATGCAACCTTACAGGGTTTGTGAAACAATTAAAGGGTGCTTTTCAGAATACGTTTTTTCTCCAGAGTATCTTAAAATCGAACAGTTTTCATTTTTACTCATGGAATATTGATTCTGAAAATTTTTATGACTAAACCGCTCATTTTCTTTCATTTTATCGATTTTTGAAAGGCCGGATAATTAACGTTCTGCCACCAATAAAAGAATAAACTGCCTTTCTGTAATATCTACAAATATTTCATTATGACTTCGCATCCGCAATTCTTTGTATGCTATTGTATATGCCTAATAACGGTCTTTCCAGTTTTGCTTGAGCGCAATTTATTTACATACAAGATAGTTTGATGGATAAAGCAGTTAATGTTGTTGTCTCCGGGTTTTGATAGAAAATCGGTGAAATACTTCTCCATCTGCCTGGAATTTTTTATCCATACAGCTGTTCACAAGTTAGCCATATTAAAATGAAGTTTGTGAAAAATTTTCTTTGGCCGTCAGAAGAAAATTTTCTTAATACGTGAAATTCATCCATTTTCTCATTGAATCGTGATGCATTGCCTACAATAATAATTTCGGGAAATGTTAATATCATTTTCAGAATTAATTGAAATTAGATTTTTTTATGTATTTAATCTATGTATTAGGAGATGCAATTGTGAAATGATTGTGTGTAAACTTTACCGCCAATTATTACACAGTTACATTATAAATTCCAAACACTACTAAAGGATATTGTGACCAAAGTTGCTGGAAATATAATGTAAAATCCTCGAGCCTCTAGAGTGTCTGCTTATAAAGAAATTACTTTTTGCGCACCTGATGGAGCTGGATATGCACATCTTCTTAATGCAAGTGACATGTGGTTGCTGTAATTTTTTGCTGTAACTATGAAGATCCCAGTATAGCACAATGAAGACCGCTTAACTATAACAGGTCGATGTTAGAAATAGTCTTGTTTGTTGAAAACAAAAGTAGTTGGAAGCTACTTGCGGCTCGTCATTCAGAGATGAACAAGGAAACGAATCGAAAGAATCAATTTTAAGGTGATGCTTTGTCTGTATATCATTATTTTTCATTCATATGTCTAATTCTCCAAATTTAGTATCCAAGTTTATATGAACTCATTATGTATCTAAGCTATTATAAATGTTGTTCAGTTCATGATCTGGTAGTGCAGCATTAATGTCTTATATATATATATATATATATATATATATAGATATATATATATATATATATATATATATATATATATATATATATATATATATATATTGGGTTTATGGTGCTGTGTGATAAACGAGAAAACATGGAATTCTGACAACATTCTTATAAGAGGGTGGTGACAACTGATATATACTGATAAAACCAATGATCCGTCTTTGACGCTTACCAATGTCTACCAGTGTAACATTGCACTTGCTTCTTGGCTGGCTCACAGGAGTCAAGGATTGACATTAATGCATACATGCTTGTCGAATACTTGAATAATATTGATATATCTGTTATCCTTTTTTATACTCATACATTCTGTATGTATGTATGAATGTATGTATATACACACACACACACCACACACACACACACACACACACATATATATATATATATATATATATATATGTATATATATATATATATATATATATATATATATATATATATATGTATATATTATATATATATATATATATATATATATATATATATATATATATATATATATATGTATATATATGTGTGTGTGTGTATAATATAATAGATATATTATATATAATATATTATATGATATATATAGTAATTATTATATATTATTATTATATATTATATATATATATATATAATATATATTATATTAATATATATTATAATAGACATATATATATTATATATAATATATTATTTAAGATTATATATATATATATAAATATATATATATACGGGTGTGTGTGTGTGTGTATATGCATGCATATATACAAGGGAAATCGTGAGTTAAAAAAAATTAGTTAAGTAGGTATAAAAGGTAGCAGTATAATACTTTATTTTCTGAACTCTTCTCTTTTCTTCCTCTTTTTCCTTTCCACCTTCTTTTTTTAATGCGGCCCTCCCTTCCACACACAACCTTTACAGCTACCTTGCTGCCATCCAATGCAATTGAAGTAAACTGTTTTCAGTGTTATATTCTATTCTTGCTGAAACATAATAAGCTATATTTACTTTTTCAGGAAAAAATTCATACAGTCATATCCCAGCTCCTGTAATTTATTCATGTGAGAATTTCAGAGTTCTCTAATTCCGCCACGGGGTTTTGCCACAACAGACCAGATTAATTAGATATCCCATATCAAATGCTCAACATTTTTCGGTTGTTGAGTTGCAAAAACAACCGTGAATATTTTTAGCAAAAGGAGTCATCATAACACGAGGGATGTGAATAATTTTGCAAAGTTTTCGGATCACATTTACTTACGACGGATAAATTGTTCTTTTGGATTACCCTTTCTACTTATAATAGGGGGTTCTCTCTGTTCCTTCTTACATGAACTTTCTTCAGCCATTTTCAATCCATCTTCTTGACCGCCAAATTATTCAGGGCTGTTAAGAGGCTCTCCAGACTCCAATAGTCGAAGCAAGAATCAAAGAATCACTGAGAAGAAGCGTTCGCTGTTAATTCTTTTCCAACTCGCTCGTCATGTATTGTAGTCTCTTGAAATATAAAAATCAAAGACTGTGCTCAAGGACCCTGTATTTTCTAACTATGGGTAAAAGTGTCTGTTGTTACATTATAAGACATTTTAAAACCAAAAGGAATGGGACACTTAAACCGCTTTGCAGACAATCTCAGGAAAGTACAAGTATTGTTCTGATTTAAATCTCTAGTTGATTCCTGTTTCCATTAGGTGAAATGCGTGTTTAATCATAGGAAAAAAATCTTCCAATTCTCGTAGAATGTTTGTATAGTAGTGAACATCTCTTGTTTTTTGGTTAGAAAATTCAAAATTCGTTTGAGAATAAGGGTAAATAACCCGAAATGGGATTGTCTTGCCGAAGATATTTACAAAAATAAAAATTTTAAACTTTCAACGTCATTGCATATGTGGTTTCCTGCCTTACCATACACGTTTTCTTCCCATTTACGCCGGCCATTGGAGAAACAGTATTATTTCCCTGTCTCAACACCCCCTTTCTTCTTCCGAATCTGTTGGGCGTCTGTCCTCTCACCCCGACCCCCTTTCCTCCGCTCCATTGAGCGATGCCAACATCCGGATGGAGTCTCGGTGCCGGTCAAGTCTTTCCGGTGAGGGATCAGCTTTGCACAACGCTTGATCTCGGAAAATACTGGTGCTATCTTTTTTTTTTTTTTTCCTATTTACTGAATATTTGGTTGGCACCTTGTGAAAAGTAGTTGTTAGCTTTAGTTATTCTAACTACGGAGTAATGAACTCTATTCATCATATATTTCCAATGTTATCTTGTACATTGTGTCGCTCTTAACTCGCGGGATTTATTCAATTTCAATGCTTCATTTAGCTTGCTATAATTTTTTTTTCCTTGGCGCGTTCGGATTGTTTTCATCAATTTGAGCCCTTGAATTTTGGACCTATTAATTTCAAATTACTCTTTGTACATTCATATTTAGATTTGTTGATATTGTATATTTTTAGGATGTATTTCGTCACCATAGCGCTTTTAAATATTGTTTTAGGTGCTGAAAAATAAAATTTTGGAAGAAGTAGTGAATACTGTTAATGAGTCTTTCTCCTCTTCTCTCATTACATTAGCAATTACCTCCATTCTCAAACAATCCCAACGCTCATTTTTCTTTCTACTCCCTAATAACCTTAACATTGCTCACATTTACTCATAACTTTCACCTCCTGCATCAAACTTCCAAATCTTTTCATTAGTCCACTTCAGTCTTTTCTAGACTATTCTTATACTTACCTTATCATTCGCAAATAATAAAACATTTACACTCCACGTATGAAATCTTTTACTCAGAAATTTACTTTGCCCCTACATCTCTTTATTGCCGCATTAGATCCTCGTTGGACGAGTGGGTTACGTGTTCGCCTACTGATTTGGTAGTCCGAGTTTGCTTCCCCGCTCTGCCAACAAGGAATCTGATAAATTTATTTCTGGTGATTAGAAATTCATTTCTCGATTTAATATGTTTCGGATACCACAAGAAGCTGTAGTCTCGCTGCTAAGTAACCAATTGGTTCCTAGCCACATAAAAATATCTAATCCTTCGGCCCAGCCCTAGGAGAGCTGTTGATCAGCTCAGTGGTCTGGTTAAAGTAAGATATACTTAACTTATTGCCACATTCATAGAGATAATACAAAAGCCATGGAGAAATAATGCATCCTTGTCTTTACCATTCTTTTCCACTAAACCAGCGACCGTCCTTCAAAATATCCTATCTTGACAATTTACCCGGTTAACTGCCATCGTTTTCAGAATTGAAATCTAAAGACATCCTCAAAATTACCTAAACCTTTTGAAATGGATACCATTTAACGCTGGTGTTCTCTCGTCTTCTTTATACAACAAATCTTCAAAATACTATAGAAACTAGTTCAGTTGCCCCATTTATTATTATATCCATGAATTTTTATGCAACAAACTTTCCCCTCCTTCTGTAGCTTTAACCTGTAACCATTTTGAAATTTGTTCATATGAATTAGTGATCAGAAAAACCTCCAGACTTTAATCCATCTGGTCTCTTTTGATGTATAGTTTAGAGAACGGTATTTATCGCCATTTTCTGTTGCTCAAGTGTAACCGGATATATTCCTCGATAAACTTTTTAAGTGTCACTTCCAACGAAATCCAAGTTGAAATAGGAGTCCTTTCCTCAAACACTCGGGAAAAATGTGGTTAAATGAATACTGATATGCATTGCGTCCATTATAGTCAGAAATTGCTTTAAGTGTTTTTGGAAACCCTTCATGAGAAATTCTGTCATCGAGGATAATGAAAGCTATGCTGCTGGACAGCCAATCTAAGCAGCATATTTTTATGAAAAGCCTTTATAAGGAATTCCTATCATCGAGGCCAATTTTTATAACCGTAGTGGCAGAACAGCCAATCAGAGCTTTTGTTATTGTTAGGTGCGAGCCAATCAGCGTTCAGGACATTCATTATTCATTGAACACAATTGAAGTGCTTCGTAAATACACCACTTGCCGCTATTTTATCGATGTTAAAAATCATCAAGAGACAATATTACTGCTGTAATGAGTGTAAACAACGTATATTCCGTTTTGGTGTTAGTTGTAGCAGAGCTGTCTCCGGATAGTCAGAAAAAACTTGGAGGGAAATAACTCTGTGTCGGTGGCCTCCATGGTCAAGATAAAGATATTTTGGATTAAGTTTCGTGTTCAAATGATTTAATAGTGATGATTGTGGGCTTTTTTCGTTAATAGAACTTGGTGATAGTTTTGATATTTAGTCAAGCATTATCATAACAGGTGAGGATGATGTGGGAAGCAGTGACGCAAAAGAGATAGGAAAGGGAAAGGACAGAAACAAATCTCATTACTATTACGATTGCAAGAGTTACCCTTCAAATAACGAGTTGATGTTCCCTTATAATACTGACAGTGGTACAGAACATGACGGTCCATCCCCTTGTGACGCTTGTATCCCCATACGTGTGGGCAAGTGTGCCACCCCTATCAATTCCGAGGCCAGTGCAAGTACTGGTTCCCACCTGTGAAATCTTATGTTGATAGAGTTGAACACCCGGCACAGCAGGAAAAAGAGGAAAACTTGTTGTTAGACCAGAAAAAAGAGCTAATTAGGTTGCTGGAATTCAAAAAAAGAAAAAAAAATATTCCTTTCTTATCAGTGCTTTGTCGGCCTTGTGCTGTGCAAGGAGGTCTTTTTCCAAGTCATACTGGTCAGTGTGGGACTACAGCCTGCGTGCAGCATGCTTCCAAAGAAATATTCACCGGAAGCCCATCTAGATGAAGTCATGTAAGGCCAAAGAAAGAAGACGTGGATATTATGGTACTCGTTTGATCTATAGGGAAAATAAATTACAATCTGCAAAGGTTTACTTCTCTCAATTCATCCAATACCTAACTGCTATGAGGACTTAAGTTGCTTTGGAAAAGTTGCCTGAGGGAAGTCTAATGATAAAGGACCTGAGTGGCACGAACCCCAACTTCCAGAAAATAGCTGGTCGCTATTGGAAACCTACAACTCCTGCCAGTATGGTCCAACCACTAAACCCTTGAATACAACCTGAACCGGCAACGTTTATTTTTACACCTGAGTATCAGACCACCAAACGAAAAATACGTTGGTTAGATGGTTGTCTGCTAACCTGATGTTACCGGGAAATACTAGTACTAAGCAAGATTTTCAGTTTTCGTCTTTGAGCGGGTCATAAAAGCTTTTGTTGATCCATAGAACAGAAGGCACAGAGCGAAAAAATGTTTGCGGCTATAAAACTATGAAGACTACCCAGCTATGTGACGGTGACTGGGCTGTACCGTCAAGGGATTACAGCAGACCATGCCATGCCGTTGTCTTTCTTTCAGTTCGTCGTAGTCAAAAGAAATTTTACCGTAGTCTTTTCGATATTACCCACCTTCTTCACTCCTGTTTTATTTCCTCGGACAGTCTATTCCATTAATGCTCTTACCGATACTACAAAAATAATCAATAAGACAAGAACTTCTCACATTTTGGTGAATAAATCTGTGTTTTGCCATTATTTACATAGTGTGACGCCAATAATCTGCATTATCAACTATTTGGGTATAATTGGCAGTGAACATTATTTCTTGACTCTGTGTGGTTTTAATTACTTGGTTTTTCATTATTTCAATTTTTTGGTATTATTGGCTCATACTCACGTGTTAGTTAAACTTATTTTTAACTCACTCCAAAACATGTTTATTTATGTTTATTGCTATTTTAACTACGTTTTACAATATATTTGGATACTTTTCGAAGTTTTCTTGAAGACCAAAAAGAATTAGTGGGCTGTATTGGAGCTTTTTTATTTCTTTATTTTATTTTTTTTATTCACAATATTCTACGACAACATAATGTAGCAGGAAAAACTATCTCGAAGATATCGTACCATTAAACATGCAATGCATAAATTTGGGAATTTAAACCAAAAACAAAATGGCATACCAGCAAACTTTTGGAAATATCTCGGAAAATAACAGACTTTTAGTTCTTAATGCGTTTAACAAACTATCGTGAATATTTCGAGTGGATTCGTAGTATCCGTCTCTAAGTGGCGAGAATGTAAGAAATCTAACTGCTTTTGTTTATTAAGTTTTGTTTTCTTTTAATTAAAAATAAAATACGTTATTATCCCCACATGCTGCAAGAATCACGTATCATTTGGTTTTAATTAAAGGAAATTTCAAAAGATACTTCTTAGTGTAGTTTTATTATTTTGTTTTAAGGAAACAAACAAGGGGCATACGTAGAATATGGTTGAGGTTTTGTAAGCTTGATCAGGGAAATTTATCAAAAGTTAGATTAAAATCGGTCGGGAGTGAAATTATAGAGACTGATTAGAACCTGCTAAATCATTGGGTGGGAAGTTTATGATAAAAAAAAAACGGTACGAAGATAGTTTAGAAACTAACTTATAACAAATGTGACTCCAAGTTCGTTTTCGCTACAATTTTATTTACGTCTCTCTCTCTCTCTCTCTCTCTCTCTCTCTCTCTATGGTCTGAAATGCATCAGACTAGCGTCTGAATACGTTAGAATATAAATATCCTTACATGTGTTCATGCGTGAGAGACAAAGAGACAGGGACGGACATTAATGCCATTTCCTCGTTCTCCGTGATGAGTTAATTAATCGGTGAGTCTGAAGTTGGGGCTGAAATGTTCGATAATGTGTTATTGCTCAGTCCTTCATGAATGGAAACCTTTAATCCTAGAAAAGTTTAATTTGCCAGTAATTTCCATGGCAATATTTCAATCAAGATGGTAAACGCTGTCGTTATTCTGAAAGAGAGACTTATTAAAACCCGTTGCACCATTATTCGAATAGACTGAGAAATCTAAATAATATCCCCATCTAAAACATATATATATATATAGTATATTATATAATATATTATATATATATATTATATATATATATATATATATATATATATATATATATTATATATATACACATATATATATACATACATATATATATATATAATATATATATATATATATATATATTAATATATATATATATATATATATATATATATATAGATATATATATATATATTGTGACGAAGTGCCAAGTATCTGGTTACTGCACTTACCATTCATTAATTGATACCTCACAAAAGCCAGACACCTGAACCCTCATCACAGGTACTAAACGACTGAATACTCTAAAGGCAACAGTGATCCCTTAACAACTTACCAGTATTGCAGAAAATCAGACTAACTTCATCAAAACAGGTTTGAGGTAATCTTGTAAGTAATTAAATTAACCAAAGGGCATCACTCCATCAACAACTTTAAAAGTCTAAGTATTTCCCTGATTTGTACTTCCCTGGTTCTAAGTCACTTCAAGTAGTAAATTGAAGAAAGCAGATCAATTACCAATCTATGTTTCTACCTAACATCAATATAATCAGATGCAAATATACTGGTTAGAAATAAAAACACTTATAAAAATTTTAAATACAAAAATTTATTATGAAACTCAAAATTTATAAGTGAAATTCACAATATCAGGGAAAATTACTGTTGCTTGAAAACAAAGTAAAGTTTAATTGATTCTTGAATCAATTAAGTAAAAGTAAATCAAAATTAATTTATCACAAAATTCAATAAAATTAATTCAATCAAAATTCAAAAGTGTTAGGCAATAATTGAAAAATTGAAATTAATTCACAAGTGCTAAACAATAATAAAACTTGAAAAGAATTCTAAGTAAATGCAAATTAATTCCCAAGTGTTAAATTTAATTCAATGTGCAATGATTAAGCAATAAAAATAACTAAGTCAATTAAATTGTGAATGCAAATGAAAATCCAGAAAAATTTGGACAATATCAAAATTGGCAAAAGTATTAATCACACAGAATATAAAATAAAAAGGCACACTTCAATAAGAAAATGAACAAATGCACAAAAATGAAACAAACACAAAACACAAAAATTTGCAATGTGTAAAAACGTAAATAGTTTCTCTCAAACCACTGTAACCATCAGTTATTTAGTCTTTACCAAACCACTGTTCCTTTCAGTTATTAGTCGTTACCTAACCACTGTTTCCTATCAGTTATTAGTTGCAACTAATAAAAATATAACACACTTTACCTTTTTGGTATACCAATTTTTCTTTCTTTCTTTGCTGCAGGCTTGTTTCACACTTTCACAAAACCAGGCGCCTTTACAGAACAATGTTTGTTCAGATTCCACAAAAAAAACTAAATAACACTAAATAAACTCTAAGAAATATCAAATCTGAAATTTACAAATTACAAGTGACCATTCAAATAAGTATGAAATCGTTACATTACTTTAAAATAAAAGGTGCTATGCAATGGAGAGAGAGAGAGAGAGAGAGAGAGAGAGAGAGAGAGAGAGAGAGGGAGAGATAGATCTGAACGCCTCGAGTATCTAAGAGGTAATCAAACCTCTTCCTTTCGGAAGGTGGACTGGAGATATGACACAAAACGTTTCGGGACATAATTGTTCCAGAAGCTTCGAAATCTTACGCAACTTTACATACACATACACTTATGAAACCAGTCTACAATAATGTTCGTACCCGATCGAGACGAAGGTCGAGCAATAATTAAGACTGACATGTTTTGATAACAACGGGAAGACTCGAGCCCTCTTAATCTCGGGGAGATGAAAAGTTACTGAAACAATTCTAGCTTTGAACGGACAAAGAATATCTCTCTCTTTCTATATTCTACGTTATATATATTCTTTTTACATTATGTTATGCGAAATCTGAACACACATTTAAAACATCCTAACTCTAAGCTGTCTAGGAATCTGAAAAAATTGTGCACAATTCAATTCTAACATTTTATACAGTCAAAGAGGGGAAATATGCATTTTGAAAATAGCAATATACAATATAGATATATATATATATATATATATCATATATTATATTATAATATAATATATTATATATATATATATATATATATATAGATATAATATGTATATAATTACACTATAGCATCCCATACATACAAAATTGTTTTACAAAATTAGTATTTTTAGATAACTTTAAAAGTTTCTTTTTGCCATAAACTTTATCTTCCTGAACTGATTGGTGCCAATATTCACTGTCCAATGACAGTCCTTTTTATACCTTTATTATTTGCTCCGAATGCTAACAAATATTATATATGTTCCGACTGTCACTTCGAAACGGAATGATTTTATTCTCATTGAATCACTAAAATCTAGTACACGTGATTACAAATTTTCCTAATGGCTCCTATCCAAGCCGTTATCATTTCTCGCGTTCATAGTATCCTAACCTTAGTCTTAAGTTATAGTTGAATGTTTAGCAGTGATATATCAAAGTGGTATA
>NC_087210.1:21033385-21043385 GCF_015104395.2 Macrobrachium nipponense
CTGATGGCCTGAAACCTCTAGGCTGAGCACCACTTTGATGTTACATTTTCTGAGATTGTCTTTTTATGGAAGATTAAATGTTTTACTGTATTATACAACTAATGAGTACTCATCTTAGGTAGGATAGAGGCACCTCATGCGGTGCACTGTAGCCATTACTGAAGATTCTTAGTAGCGTTCCTTCGGACCGTAGCGGCAACCCTTTTCATTCCTTTTACTCTACCACCGTTCATATTATCTTTAATTTTACTTTCCAACCTCTCCTAGCAATAATTTCATCGTGCAACTGCAAGATTTTCGTCCTGTTACAGCTTCAGAACCTTTTCACCTTCAATTTCCCTTTCATCGCTGAATGATGTCATAGCTCCCAAGGCTAAATTTTATATTCCATTCCATACTAACAATTGATCACTGCACTACTTGAAATACGCGTAAACAGAATAGTATCGGGAATAAGAAACAGTATAGATGATTTAGGAGTGAGATATGCTGCCACGTTTTAGACTTTTTTTTTTTATTCAGTGCTTATATTGTATTTGCTATAGGAACATGAAACAGGATAAGATCCTTAAACCATACACAAGAGATGTTGTCAGTCTGAGAGTGAAGCTTCAAGAAGAGTATTGAGAGTTCGATAGCAGGAGAGAGTGAGAAATTGATACCATATTACGGAAATTCCATTACGAAGACGAGATAATGATGAAAGGTAGATAGAGACGACTAGAACACGTTCATCACACATCCACTGGGAGAATAGTCTGTGACAGTGTCAGTTGGACCCCTGAGGGCACCATACGGCCTAAAAAACCAAGGACGAGGACTGTGAAAAGGGAGGGGAAATTAAGGGGATTTTTAGAGATACAACACAAGGAGGGCACCAGTGGCGGATGTTTACGCGCCGATGGAGGCTTTGATGATGACCAACCTACATTGTTTGTTTGTGTATGATTGTGTGTGAGACAAAATCGTTGTTCTTGAATGGAATCAGGCACAAGGAAATATTTGAGGAATATTAATTTGATTTTAGAATACGGTAAGAGACAGTCTTCGATTAAAAAAAAAAAACGTAGAGGAAGGTGTCATTGTTTAACGCAGAGAGAGAGAGAGAGAGAGAGAGAGAGAGAGAGAGAGAGAGAGAGAGAGAGAGTTAATTTGCTCTTTTATTGAGAAACTCCAAGTTTCTTAAAGGTTTTACTTCTCCTTCCCATGAATATCGTGCTGTAAAGGATAATGAACCAAATGACTGTAGACGATAACATCAATACTCTTTTTTTTCTTCCCGTATTTACATAATATGAAATCAAGACTAAAAATCTCTCTCTCTCTCTCTCTCTCTCTCTCTCTCTCTCTCTCTCTCTCTCACGCGCGCGCGCACGCTGCGTTAGACAATGATACCTTCCTCTACGTTTTTTTTCCGCCCGCGAATCTCTTTGATTGTTTGTCTACCAGAGACACGAAGGTTGAAGGGAAAGAGTTTTATCCTTGAACGGTATTCTGTCTGGCATGTAGGTTCGTGTGTCTGAAAGATGTTATATGAAGGAGTCCACTAAGAGAGAGAGAGAGAGAGAGAGAAGAGAGAGAGAGAGAGAGAGAGAGATAATAATAGCAAAACACAAAAGATTTTTGTGGTAAATTTCGACTAGTCAGTTTTATTGAGCTATCAACTTGCTTTCTCGGAGGTTTGGAAAATAGAATCAGCATGTTGTTTCAGTCGAAGAACAAGGGGCAATTGAAAATAGATCATAGACTTACACAAGGGAATAAAATTTAAGGAATTCATAAAAACTGCAAAGAAAAATGTTACTTATTAGCCTTCGAAATAAATGTCTTCAAGAGAGAGAGAGAGAGAGAGAGAGAGAGAGAGAGAGAGAGAGAGAGAGAGAGGTCTTCAAGTGATCTACATACCCCAAGACACTCCATTGAATATGGAAGTGCAATACCAACCGACTTAGCGTAAGATTATCGCAAGTCTAACATTACCTCATAGGGCGCCTTATTATACAAGGCAACAGCCCTAAAAGTGGTGGCAGCGACTGTACGCGCCTAAAAGTGGTGACAGCGGTCCAGAAGAACTCTACAACTTCTCCGAAGAAAAACCAGAATAATAAATCATGAAGTCAACGACGACGAAAGCAAGAGATTCTTCAAGCAACTTAGTATCATCGTTTAGTGAATAACTTCAAGAAAACAAACCGGACGTGTCTTTTCCTACGGCAACGCAAGCTTCGTCTCTCATTAGAATCATTCAAGAAAACATCGTTAGTGAGCGTTTCCGGCACTTCAAGAAACAAACCAAACGCGTCTGCAGTATCGGATCTTAAAGGGCTCGAATCATCCAAACATCGCGCACGGGGGAAACTCAAGCCAAAAAAAAAAAAAAAATACAGGTCATCCGCTAAATAGAGAAGGAGGACCAAGGCCGTGTGTCGTTATCGGAACACCGTGACTTCCCACAAAAGCAAGCTAAGTACAATTTTTTATTCATTTGGAGTAACTTTGAGTGTTTCCTTTGCAGGTCGAATTTCGTTATTCCTGTGGCTGAAGTTACGAGACATTCTTAATCTTACTTTTTTACAGAAATTATCTACATCATTGAGATATCGCTACTGCAAGTTTTTATCTTTGAGTGTCTGTTTCCAGAAGTTCTACTGAAATATCATGATCATATACTATGTTAATTTTATCAATTTGGGTGATTATTAATCCCTAACGTAACAAATCATATTAAACAGTGAATATGCGTTTACGCAGTGGACGTCTGTATTTATACAGATGCATGGATAGGGTCGTTAGGCACCGTAGTGATTAGAAAACACACAAAAACAAGTGGACACCGTACAAATCTAGATAAATTAGAGGTAACACTATTTCGGGTCATGACAATAAATGCTCCTTTGCAAAGTCCCGATCGCAGTTTTAGCCTTGAGTTTTTTGAGTTATATAAAAAAATCTAACCTCAATTGCTCAACTTAACTTTAAAAAATACGGCTGGATTGCAAGGAATAACATGTCTATAAAAAACTTTCATTTGGCTAAATGCGCTGACCAGGATCCCTCACTAATTCAAATTTTAGCAAAGAATGAAGTAAACAACAGCAATTACAAACAGTTAATATTGAATGCAGTAGAGATAACTTATTTTAATAGTAATCGCTCAATTCCTAATAGTTCGTCATTCAATCGTTCTTTGCTTTATACGTAACTAGCAGCAACATAATGCTAAAAACATACAATACGTTGCCGATGGTAATAAAGAGAAGGATCCTAATTATTACAAAAAGAAATAGGTAAACAGTAGCCCTTTCCAAAACAAACAAATCGGGCTTAAAGCATACTTGGTTACTATGTCATCTAGTCAAGCGGTCAAGGTCAGTCAAAGCTGCCGAAGTGTTCAAAGCATAGCAAATTCCACACAATAAGCGACTCTAGCAGAGTTGGGAAAAGTGATGTTGGATCAATTATGCCATACCTTTTATTTTTTATGCCAATACCTTTTTGAATTAAAAAGGATTTTTCCTATGAATCACACGACCGTATCAAGTAATCAGAGCAGGTTATCGTTTTTTTTTTTAAATACATAAGTTATTATAAGTAGTGGTGGATTAAGCCCGACTGTACGCGCCGTAAAAATTAGAATATCTTGTTTTATACCTTTAGTACACGTAATATCCTGTATTTACGGACTCACTGTCTGTTGTTCGAACTTCCCTAATAAGAAGTCCGGATAAGTGAGCGCTTACAGATACCTCTATAGTTATAAAAAACATTGATCGGTATCTAGTGTAATTGTAAGATATCCATCTAGGAGTATACAAAATATTATCTTACATCCTGCAAAATAAGGCGTGTTTATCAAAGGAAAATCCTATAAACCTTCAAACATATTAAAATCCGTTTGAACAAAATAGAGACAGTTAATCCAATAATAACTTCATATAGAGGAACTATACATTTGTTCTCATAAATTCGTAACATTGTTTCAAATGACCCAACAGAATTCCTCCCACCCCAACCGCAGTCGGGCAGTTTTTGCAACAGCAAAGAAAATCTCGAGAAGGCTATTGCAACCCTCGAATGTCTTATTGCGGTGTAAAATCGTTGAGACTTTGCTGGGAAACTGAAATTTTAGAAAGCAATCCTTCCCGAACTTCCCGCGAACAAAAAAGCCATAGAACCACATTGACTAGCAGCAACAAGTTAAATCTAGTGATCCACAAACGTATACATATCGTGGATACGGAAGTTATAAATATCGCATTTTTTATTGTTGCTAATTTTTAATCCCGCCCAATCAGTCGTAGATGAATCTCCCTTATACTCTATCTAAAGTAATATCCGTAAAGTCATTCAAGCCAGAAGGTGATTCAGCAGAAAAAACTTTTTTTTTATCTTTTTATTTTTCTGAATACCATGGAAGTTTCTTTCCCCACTAGCGAGTGATCTCTGGGGAAAAAAAACGGATGTAAATTTAACACCAAAATACGGTTCTAAGGACAAACATAAAGCGTATAATACGTATCCTTCGTATAGGAACTCTCAAATGCAATTTCAAAATAGAGAGAAACGGACGAAGTTTGAAAAATGTTAGTAAATAGGAGCCATTAGGAAATCAAATAGCCCATTAATTTAAGCCCCTCAAACGGTCATGCCATAAAAGATTCGGACTATTTTGGCGTATCTACGTAGAGTTTCTGTCGCTTAAACAAGGGGAAGGAAACGACTCCCGATAGTTTCCATGTGCCACCCCCCCCCCAATTGTACCGGGACGACATCTTATCTCTGTTAGGTTAGAAATCAAATTTTTCACCAGCTTGGACTCTTACTTAAAATCTTTTACCAGATTACCAGACCAAAGTGAATGTACCTCCATACACAAGTTTTCAGCACACCTCAGGGACATTTATCAATTTTTACGTAATGCCCTCCGGCTTACGTTGCGCTCCCACCAATTACAATATAGTGTTTAGAGACTTTTACCATTTTCAAGGGATACCCTACATGACCTATGTTGGTTGGTCTTATAATCTTTTCTAAAACTAACCTTAGAAGTACATTCACATAAAACTAGAGCTAGTTGCTACAAAGCAGAAAGACAAAGAAACAAATTCTCAGAGGTAAAATATCTAAATGTGAGTTTTATTTTTTTAAAAAAACCGAAACATGTTTTATCTAGGTTTTTTATGTGGGTCTTAGTCAAAGGTCTTACAAAGTAGTTCCATTGATAACGGTGTACGGCTTATTCATAACTAGACTTGCCCCGGTACCTAATTAACGTTAAAAGGAGGGGATACAGCACTCTTTGGCGCTGTAGTTGGGTATTACAATCGTATGTAAATATGTAACTCTTCAATACACGACCAGCTCCTTTAAGCAGATCTTACGAAGCAGATCGTAGATTTTTATTTATTGCGTTCTAAAAAGCATCAACAAAGGGCGTTTTCGATAATCTCAAAAAGGCGGAATAATGCAGCTCACCTAACTTTAAAAAATCCCTTGATTTTAAATAAGGCATTTATTTTTTTTTTTATTGGCCAATAGACGCCTCAGGACACCAAGGGGTAAGAGGGGAACCTACTTCAGTTAATATGATAAACAGTTTTCTTCCCTATAGCTTTTTTATTTCACCGTAAACTAAAGCCCTCTTGCAAAGTACCTTATTGCAGTAATAAAGGCAAGGAAGGGCTAGGTATCGTTAACCCTCACTAGTACATTTCAAGTTCATTAATCGACGGCTATCCTGTTAAAGTCCTCCACTGAGCCATAAGTCACTTACCGAGTTTTTCAAAGGCTTTAAAATCACAGTCCAAAAGGAACCTGCTGTGACAAATGATCCATTCAGTCTTTGGAGCCAAGATAAAGATATCTTACCATGGGAAAGCAATTCTTTATCATAGCTGACACCATTATCCCGCCAATTCCCGCCCCACCTACTGCAAAGAACCAGTTAATTAGATTAAAAGATGATAGAATCATCCATGCCTATTTTAAAAACCGTATCTAAACAAGAAAATTCCCTATTAACCCAAGAGATCGCGAGCATTGAAATAAATCTGGGGTCGGAGCGCAGAACTGGTTACAAACTGAACAAAGCAAGGGTATTCAGCAGCTAAGCAACCAAAAAAACAATAAACAAACCTTCGGGACGGAAAACATGGGTCAGCGGATAAGCAAAAACAATAAAACCACTTCGAAGCAGAAACCCTAAAAGCAAAAGTATATTTTTAAAGTATGTGTATCAGAATTAATGTAATCAAAATGTTAATCTTAGATTATATGTAGGTCCCGTGACGAGGAAAACTACCCAAAGAACTCAGCAGGTGACTAACGACCAGGTAGTAGTAATAAGCTCTCTCATACCAATCTGTCATAAACTGGGTTGCATTCCGTCATCCAGGGTTTCCTTACTTATGTCACAGAAAGCCAAATCACTGTTTTACTGGCCCTTTACAAATGCTTACAGTATAATTAAAAAGCACATAAAACCTAATTGTAACACGTGTTCACATTGGTTCAAACAAGGGATACCAACTAGGATACCTGTCAGTTAAGAGCCTATCCTGTGCCAAATCCAACTCCTTGAAAGAAGAATACGTAAGGAATTATTAAGCCAGAGTTACGAGTCTGACCAGATCAAATAAAACACTTTCTTAGCGGGTTAATAGTTCCCCTTGACACCCGTTATATAGAATTAATAGCAACCTAAAAACAACCACCGCAAATTGAGTGCGCTAGGGAAATAATTATGAGTGGCTAAATCAGTAAACATGGAATTCAACACATGATAATCTGACCTGGGGTGGTTTGTAAATCAATAATAATCTCCTTAACAACGTTGTTGTTGAATTTCCCTATCCAATTAAGAAAACCAATAATATATTTTATCCGCCCAGAGTCAATCGGTATTTGGTAGAAAAAGAGATAAATAAGAAAGTGTCCAAATGTCTTACGAGTTGACAACTCGTGGATATTGGTATCCGAACTGCATTTTATAGCGGTTCTTCCGCCGGTTTTAAAATACCTTTATCATTCACTATCTTTGTATCTAAAGAATTGATACCGCAAAGTAACCCCGCCTTATACGGTACGGCCGCTAGAAACACTTTTCTACATATTCAAAGGCCAAACCAATTAATTAATTATCAAATATATATAAAAAATATATAAATAAAAATAAATATAGATATCCAAGAAGGAGGTCCAATTATAATACAACTCCGTAACGAAAGGGTTTTTTTTTTCGGACAAGGGTTACAAATTATAATAAAAAAGGAATCCACGATAAAACTCAATAACGCAAAACGTAACCATAGGTTAATTAAAATAAATTCCAAATCCAAATATATAGCGTAAAGATTTTTGAACTCTAACTTAACGAACCTTTAGTAATGGACAAATAAGCTAAAAGTTTTCAAACACATAATCAAAACCTACTGACATAATTGTCTGTCCCGGTGATTTATATTCGTAGTAAAAAAATAATAAATAAATTAAATAAATAAAATAAACAAAATAAAAGATGATTTTAAAGTCCAGGAAGTCTAGAACAAGTGAAAATGTTTATCTATGGAATAATCCTATTATGGAATCCTTATACCAGGGCTAATAATAATCTATGTAATTTGTATGGAAAACCTTTTTGCATTAGGTTTGAATAAGGACAATATTTAATTTGAACATAATTACAAATTTATTACAATCATGCAGATTTCCAACATTGAAACTAAATATATTGTTCAATTTTGGGTACTGTTTTTTTTCAGACATTCTTCTCATGTGGAGGGGAGGGAATTAAAAAAAAAAAATATCTATTTGAAAATCATTAAATATCATTTGAAAATATTAAAGTCGTATTTAATTACAGCAAGGTCACGTAATCCTTAGCTGGACTGAGAAGCCAATCTCCTGCCCGAAGTCACGAACGACCATCATTGCCGTTATCAGCATTTGTCGCCTTTTAACCTACAAAAATCCTTGCTTACGACAGGCTTCATCTGTTGTGGTGACGTCTCCGCTCTTGCAAAGCAGACTTGACTGGAGAAAGGAATTGCTTCGCTCATCGAACTTCACATGTGGTTCATAGGTCACATGACATACCAACATAAACCTATTCTTTATCCGTGTGTGCAATGCCAATTTAGTTAAGGAATTGCAATCGTTTTAAAATTAATAAACAAACTAAGCAAATAGAATTTTCTATAACAACAAAATGAATTAATTTTTTTCTGATAACCTCATAGACCAGTTAGAAGTATCAAGTCAATGGGATAATGAAATATTTACTTGCCAACATTAGCCTATTACAAATTCAAGTAAAACATTCATGGGAAAATCTCGCATTTTTCTTGTAAAAACCCACCCAAAGTTTATATAGAAAATGAGTATTACATAGTGGGTTTTTTTTTCGTTGCATATCCTACCTATTAATAAAGTTTTTAAAAATTGAACCTCAGAGGTAATGCGCGCGAGAAATTCAAATATGAAACTTTTGTTAAGGGCACATAGGCATCCAGATGTTTTATCACAGCTTAAATTTCAGTTAGCATAGAGAAATTAAAAACAGAATCATGAGTTAAAATACTCTTTGACTCTTATGTTGCCTGGCAATCTTACAAATAGCTTCACCCGTTTTTCCACTTCTTTGGTTTAAGTAAACTTACTACCAGTAATATTCGAATTTTCTTTGAGGGATTCTTAATGATTAATTTCTATTTATTTTTTGATAATTATTGGATATTTTTACAAGTCATCAATAGACCTGGGATAGGTTCACTCATTGGTTAAATGCTATGGATAAAAAAAGTTTGTACAGCTGACTCTTTTGAATTCCAAAAAATCAGCAGAATTCATGTGGGTTAAGTCTGGTCTTAATGGCTCTTCTCCCCCCCTGTATTTGGATGTCGTCTGAATTTATTTTGCCCTCGTTGACAAGTATAATTTTCACTTGCAGGCTGATTAATGGAACCTGGTTACAGTATCCTGCAGTACGAGAGTTTTCACATCGCAACTTCAAAAAATTGTTTCGTCGCTGCGGAACGACGGCAGTAGAGTAACAACCGCCCTACAACTGTTGAAAGAAATAAGCACCATCATGGACCTTCTTCGACCGACACCCGTTTATCCGGAGTTGAATCTTAGTTTTAAATGCGGAATGCTCCGGCGGCTGTCGGAAATCGACTACAAAAGGGACATACTTCCAACAATTACGACCCGAAGGATATTCAAACTCTACTTTGCTGGCGAAGGGACTCGTCCTGGGGATGATTTTATTCATCCGCGAATGTAATCGTCGTGGCTTAGGATGCAGAAGAAATAAGAATGAGGCCCGAAATAGAACGTTGAAACCCGCCAGGCAATTTTGAACCACCAATTGGAAAGTTGGCCGTTTTCATTTGGCTATAGGTGGTTTGTCTGGGAACTGTGGTAATGGACGAAAAGTTGTTTTGAACGCTACTAGTTAATGTGTGGTAGTATAACTCGGTCATGTATCCTATATTTATATAAAGTATCATGTATCCTTATAGATAAATGATCAATAAATAACAGAATCCGAAATAAATAATTTTGCGTGTACGCACTAGGAATCATATAAGAAATGATCATAAAATAACAGAATCCGAAATAAATAATCTTTTGAGTGTACGCAATAGGAATCTATTTAAAGTGCCCCATATATTAATCATAATTATAGAATCTAATATAATATGTAATAAATAAACTCATGTAGCCTATAATCAATCTGTTACCATTTTTATTCTATTACCAATATCCTGCAGTTTATAATATGAGTTAGTATAAGTGGATTAATGAAGCAGAGTATATAACATTTAGCATAACAAAATTCAAACGAATTCAATCAGCATAAACAGTTAGTAATTTTAATCAATTCCTATCATGAAATTTTTTATCAGTTAAAATATGATTTTTATTCATGGTTAAGCTTCATTCTATGGGCAATTATCAGAGACAAAATTAGAATTTTTCTGGTTAGCATAAGGTATCT
>NC_087210.1:21048385-21065885 GCF_015104395.2 Macrobrachium nipponense
ATTATTATATATAGACCATACTGTGTGCTAATACGTATGAATGTAGGCGTATATGAGATTTGTAAAGAAACAGCACTTCATAAAAGCCCTTTTAAACGAAAGCTTTTTTTTTTTTTTTTATCATGGAAGCAGTCTCAGCGAAATTCAGTGGGGTCGCAGAAATCTGCATCCTAAAAGCCTAGATGCAGTACCCAAAAGGCCTGAATGCACTCGGCTTCCACTTGAAGCTGACGCTGGATAAATCAAAATGCCGAGTGCAATTAGATCGTGTATGAAGGCTTAACGACGCCCTGTCTAATTGCCACCGAGGGCTCAATGCGCCTCTTGGATCCAGTATACATCGTTTGGACTGGAATTGTGCAACTAATGATGCCCTTCCTCGACTTTGTTGGGATGGCTGATAATGGACAAACTTGGTAACCTGAGAAAACACCAGATATATGTAAAAAGCGGAGTAGAAAAAGTGAAATTAAAAAAGCTCAATAACTGGGTGATAATCCTTTGCTCGTAAAAATGGTGTCTTATTTTCTTCTTATATAAGACTGCAATATACCGTTTCTATTCTAAAAGCATTCACTTATATTGTCAGTTAATTGGTCGAATAAATGGTCAGTGTTTTAAAAGGATTAATTTCTTGCAGCATTTACAAAACAAAATGTTATGACAATAGGATTCCTCTTACCTGACTCATCCACTCCAGTTAACTATCTGACCCCTCACAAAATCTGGTGGTTTCTGCTTTTAATCGTCCATTTAATCATTGCAGATTTGTTTAATCGTATATGAGAACTGGCATGTAATAAAATCAACCAATAGCAGTCTTGAATTATAAACTTCATTCGCAGTGTGGCTTCAGTTCACCAAAATTCTTTTCAGTCTCCTTTTTTATATATAAGAAGATCCTCAAAGCATCTTATAAAACTTTACGATGTTCGTTTCAAGCACGTCATCTATATCACCAAAAAGTGCCTGTCAAGCTACACTTTCAAAAATAACAACTTTCGTTAC
Organism: Macrobrachium nipponense; assembly: GCF_015104395.2. Classification (NCBI taxonomy): domain Eukaryota; kingdom Metazoa; phylum Arthropoda; class Malacostraca; order Decapoda; family Palaemonidae; genus Macrobrachium; species Macrobrachium nipponense. The sequence continues at coordinate 21,049,394 of NC_087210.1, forward strand.
GCAGTATTGCTAAAAACATCTATTTTTAAATTTAGCAAAATCTCGATACATCAGCTTTCCAAGCATCTCGTTATATATCCTAGAAAATGCCTCTTAAGCCTATTTCTTATGAACTATCGTATTTCAAATCACAATAGTCCCCACTATTTAAAGATTCACGTCTTATCCTACAAAGGGTCCGTTCAGTCGAGTGAGATGGTCATAACTTTTTCCTAAATAGAATTTCGCTCCAGTTCACTTGATAAATTTCCATTTCAAAACACATTTTACTTCATATACAGTAGAGTACAGTACTCTATCAATCTTAAAACTCAACCCAGACTTTCGTAAGAGGGCAGCTGGCCTAAGATCAGCGATACTACTTCGAGAAATCTTCTATCGGGCACATGTGTACCATAGCTTGTCCACACCATAGGTCATCGCAGGTCATTATTTGTCCTTACTCATGTACTCGGCCAACAGCTTGATTTAGACAAGTGAATACCATTGAACCTAGTTGATGGATAGGTAGATATGGTTAAATCAGTAGAGAATGTCTGCCATAGGGTTGATACTACAAAGTGATAAAAGCTACCTCGAACAAGCGAGCAGAAATATTGATGCATCTGACCCTGGCAACTACCGGCCAATTGCAATCACTACGATCGCATCGAAGATACTTGAGTCGGTTCTTCTTGTGAGACTTCTCCCCTTTCTACACACCACTGACAACCAGTTCGGGTTTAAAGCAAACCACTCAACCGACACCTGCATCTACATACTGAAAGAATTTCTGAACTACTACCTATCATCAGCCTCTCCTGTTTTCCTATGTTTTGTAGATGTGAGAAAAGCATTTGACAGAGTAAACTACCTGAAGCTCTTCCTGAAGCTGCATAAAAGGGGCACAACCCTATATCTAATTGGCATTTTACATTGCTGGTTCTCCACACAGCAATTCTGTGTCAAATAGGGTAACGTATTATCGTACACCTTCGGCTCCCTAAACAGGCTTCGGCAAGGGGGCATTCTCTCTCCATACCTGTTTAATATGTACACAGATGCCTTGAATGTCAAACTGAACTCACTCCCAATCGGATGCACCGTCAATGAAACAACTATAAACAACCTCTGTTAAACCGACGATGTGGTTCTGAATTCCCCATCAGTGCATGGCCTCCAACGACTCATCGACACTTGCCGCCAATATGCAGAAGAATTTGATATTATCTACAACGAAACCAAGACCCAGTGCATGTCGCTGCTCCCGAGATCGCTTAAGCATATTGCAGAACCACAAATTTTCCTCGAAAACCATCGGCTGGAATTTGTGCGCGAATTGCCGTATTTGGGTCACATTATCACCGACGACCTAAAAGAAACGGCAGACATTGAACAGAGGCGTCGTAAACTATGTGCAACTTGCAACATGATTGCAAGGAGGTTTGCCTTCTGTCACCGAGACGTGAAACTGCTGCTCTTCCGCTCGTACTGCTACAGTATCTATGGGTGTTCCCTCTGGACGAACTATACCCGAGACACCATGAGACGTATCACTGTTGTGCACAATGACATTCTGAGACACCTCACAAACACTCCACGCTACCACTCCGCCACACAGATGTTCTTAGAAAACCACCTGGACAATTTAAAAATCATTGTAAGGCGAACAATGTCCAGTCTGGTAACCCGAGTGAGAAACAGAGGCAACTCGCTCATACAAAGCATCCTAAGGAGTGAAGCAAGAAGAAGATCTAAATTGTGGGAAAGATGGGAAAATGAGGCCTTTGTCCCCTAAAGAACTTAATCGCTGTATTGGCAAGATGTCATCTGTTGAATTTGTCATTATTATATTTATTGATGATATTTTATTTTTTCATTATTACTGAGATTACTATCAAGTTAAAGTTTTTTTTTTCTCTACATTCAATTTTCGTATTTAGCCCTATGGACCTGACTACTGTAACCACCTAATGTCTCTAGCTGAAATTTAAGTTATATAATTTGTGCAATAACTGTTATAACTCTCAATGCATTTTTTTTCTCACCGATATTATTACTGTTATTACCAGTATTATGATTACTATCTTTTATGCTACCTCAGCTATTTTGTGGATAAGTGCCGATTACTCATTTTTCTTATCATGTTGTCTCATATATCTAGATTGTGTATGTTACTGTGTATTTTGCATATTCATTGTATATGGCCCTGAGCCGAAATAAAGGATATTATTATTATTATTACTAGAGGAGATAACACTAATAAAGGATAAAAACTCTCGGTTACTATATATAAGTATGTATGTGTGTGGTGTGTGTGAATTTAGATATATATATATATGATATATATATATATATATATATATATATATATATATTATATATATATATATATATGTACATAGGATATTGTCTAACCCAAGGTCTGTGATAACTGGTTATAGGGTTACCCACATGAACAGCAGCATAGACACTGGCCAGTAATGCATGACCTACCTAAATAATATAAGAGAGGAGAAGTGGAGTATTCCAATCACTTTTTATTGTGTAATATTGATAAAATGCAGCATATTTATTATCCAGTTATCTTATGACATCTTAACCCTGTACCACACTGACGTAAAAACCGTCAGACCCTTCCACTCTTCTTATGGTTTTCCTGGAAATAGATCATGGCCCCTTCCCTACCTCTGGCCTTCTCAACCTCCCCTAAACAAGTAGTCTTTGACTTTCCTCCCCGTGTGCATCACTGAAGGTTCTTTGCAGCGTCCCTTCGGCCCCTAGCTGCAGCCTCTTTCATTCCTTTTACTGTACCTATAATCATAATCTGCTTCTTCCATCTTTCCTTCCACCATCTCCTGGAGATTGTTTCAACATTATAAAAGCTGAATGACCTCATATGTCCCAGCGTTTGGCCTTTACCATAAATTATTATATTCCAATGCCTTTAGATTATTGTTTTCAGTTCGTCCCCTTGTGTGCCACCACGCAGAACGGTAGTACAATAAACGTTACTGTACTGTTTTCTCAGCACCCTATTGGAGTAAAAGCTTGGTTGCCAGTAGCATCAAGTAAAGAAGTTGATGTACCTTTAATGTGTTATTTTCCTCGCCCAGTGGGTTCATAAACACATTTCATTCCTCTATCTTGGGCCATAGTGTCCCATAGCGTCCTAAGCCTTTGCCCATCTTTGGTCAGCAGTATCCAGGGAAGGCTACGTAGTTCAGTCACAGTCGCATTAAATTGCAATATAAATTGCTTCACTCGTCATCTGTTGTAGTCCTTCTGCTGAAGGCATATAGCTCTCTGGAGGTCTCGTATTTTATCCTTGAATTCATACTTATTTTCATGGATCGCACAAAATAAAAGATATATGCGAATAAGAAATGATTATATTCGCTACCAGAATGCTCTCTCTCTCTCTCTCTCTCTCTCTCTCTCTCTCTCTCTCTCTCTCTCTCTCTCTCTCTCTCTCTCCGTTGTATAAAAGATACAACTTTATTCTCAGAGAGCAATGTTTTGTTTTTTTAGTAAGATCACATCACGAACACCATCAAATAGATAGCAACACAGATACTACAAAGCCCATCGATGCGTTCAATATGAAATGATCGGTATGGAATAAAATAGATACATTCAAACTAGGCTTTGATGTCGAATTAGTGAAGCTGAGTACATATCGATTATATTTTATGATTAAACTTTCGAAATGCTTGGTTTACGACAGCATAACGTGACATTTTCTTATATGAATTTTACATCTTGCATGCGCCGAAACATATCTAGAGAGGGAGAGAGTGAGAAAGATGGGGAGAGAGAGAATGCAATCATAAATGATGGCCTCTGCTTCCCCAAACTGACGTTTTCATGATTTCTTGCAATTTTGTTGCTCGCTGTCTCAGAAAATGGATAGGTCTTATATTTCTCTGAATTTATTTTGCAATGCATCTACGCTCTGCAACTCTGGCTTGTTAAAGAACAGGAGGACTGTTTTCTTGATAAACGTTCAACTGTCTGTATTACAAGAGAAATGTGCACTGTTATGTTGCTGTTTATCAATTGTGTCATTTCAATTGTAGGAAATTTAGTTCATAATGAATCAGTACAATGACTGACGTGTCTGGCATTAATTTATATATAATTATCTAAGGAAAGGCATCTTATCGAAGTTGCACATTGTGTTAAAAACACTTATATATCTGGCACTTTATTTTTTAGAATATTTGTTACGTTTAGGTCAAGAACAAGCAGTTTGTTTCCTCTGCAATAAATTAGAGCAATTCAACTGTAAGAATACAGCAAAGAGTTTGACGCCAAGAAAAATGGTTTTACATAAAGAGAAACATTACTGTGGTCGGTTGAGTTACGTTTTCTAGGTTTAACTGTGGCCTGTGAACTACAGTTCTGATGAAAGCCTTAAAGCAAGTTAGTTGTTCTCGTTGTTAGTAAGATTAACCGTTATAAATAAAGGTCGTGATACACACATCTTATCCATACATATATTTATACATACATATGTGTGTGTGAGTGCGTGTAATTCCCCAAGGACCTCTCCGATTGTCGATTTCCTTACAAATATAGATGTGCTGTCCATTACAAGTCCTGAATCCAGACAGGATTTAGACGAGGAGCTCACTCTTTCGGTGATATGATCCCAGCCCACGTGCACTTCCAGGGATTAAATGACCATTTACTAAGATGTTGAGTTCCAATGCTACCATGTAAGAAAGGGGCTTCTTCGTGCATGTCCTCTCTGGACTCAAGGCTTTTGATAATAGTCGTATGTAATAAGAGTGGAGAAGTTGGGATGTTGAGTTGTTATTGTAGTGAAGAGTAACTTACTTGGTGAAAGTGACTTGTAGACTACGTGTCCTGTAACGTAAGTTGTGGCGTTGGGTTTCAAAGGAGAGAAAATCATTATATCTTGTATTTCCAGATATAGGAATGCATACAAAACTGTATTTTATTCGCTCTCACTGGTATTTTAAGATAAATATGTTAACAACTTGCTCATATTTAGATAGTATCACTATCCATTTGTTATTGATTTCGACAAACAAAAAATGGACCACACCCACTGTGAACAACATCATGTGATGAAAATATTTTTTTTATAGCAAAAGTATCGTCACCAACATCAAATACTATTTAGCCACAGACTTCCTCCCCTAACCAGGCCCCACGTTTCCTTTTCTCCCTAAAGCTTTCTTTCACAAAACTTGTAGGCTACCCATTGCTTTTTTAATGTATTGTTTTACATTTCTCACTTTATCTTAATTCATTCCACCTGCATAAACATTATTATACAACAATATATCTTAATACATACATATTTTATCACCTAATCTTTATGTATAGTTTGATATTTGCATAGTACTTATAAACAACAGCCTGATCTCTCTCTCTCTCTCTCCTTACAGTGTAGTAAATTGCATCATTATTAATATTAATAGTAGATTAATAACCATTAGATTGGAAACAGAAAAATAAAGCAAAATAGCTTTCAGTTCTCAGGTGCTCTGGCTGTTACTCTGAATTTAAAATTTACTTCTTTTTCTCTCCGCCCTCAGATCTTGAAAACTACTGAGGCTAGAGGGCTGCAATTTGGGATGTTGATCATCCACCCTCCAATCATCAAAAAATCAAATGACAGCCCTCTAGCCTCAGTCGTTCTTTATTTTATCTAAGATTAGAGTTAGCCATGAACGTTCGTCAGGCACCACCATTGGTGTCAACAACACAGGCCATCACAGGGCCGTGGCGTAAAGTTTCATGGGCTGCGGCTGAGTGTTTCATGAACCACTGCTAAGCATTTCATACAGCATTATACGCTGTTTTACTTGTTTTCATTATGGTCTGTTATTTCGAATTGAATCAAAGTTTACTTTTTTGCCCGGTCAGTCTACTTCCTCACTCTATAATCTTCGTGTCTTTCAATTTTTCTTACTCGTGGACTGAGCTCTCTCAGGTCGACTGGAGCCAAAGAGGCTTTAACGGTGACTGATCTTTTTCAGGTTAAGTTAATGGCTCCTTACTGGCTTAGACGCAATTTCCTTCTGATGGAGGCGAGGAGAAAGCTTTTTCTTTCTTTCTTTCTTTTTGTAGCAGACTTGATCTCAGAGTAATTAGATGTGTAATGAATCACCTATTATTTTGTAGTACTACAACGATAATATTAAATAGGCCTCATGAACTACTAAAGTCGGTTATTGAACTTTCCTATACACTGAATCATAATAAAAGAAATGTTCAAAATTAGGATGGAAGAGATATAGTCATGGAAATTGAAAAAAAGTGTAGGATGAGGGGCATTATGAAATAAACGCAATATAGATTTATAACGTGTACTTTTGTGTTTTCAACCTCTCTAAAATATGTGATAAACAGGATTTTGTTTTATTTTGAGATTTGCTTTATCGTTCTTAGAGCTTTCGGTTATAATTTGATCGATAAATTAATTCTATAATTTTCTTTTGTATTTTTTTTTATTTGTAGTACCCTTTTCATACTAACAGGTAGGTAAATTCTTGTTCACAATTTAGTAACGTTATGTCGTTTTTTATATTGAACAAAAAAAGAGGCTTATTATTTAGGGATCTCCTTATAAGGGAGATTGTTTTTGTGGAATATAGTAATGAAAGATATTAAGACAACCGTCTGACATTTGTTTTGTCCGTGAAAAAAAGTCATTATGTTTGATAAGAACTATAACGCCAGTATTAAGATAAAATGAAAAAACTTAAACCATCACAGTCAAGACTGCTTTCACTAGTAATGATTATAGCAATAACGTCGAAGCAATGCAACAGTATCATGCTCCCTTTAATAACTGTGGCATCTGGTGGTTGGGTTCTGCTGGCACTTGCTTTGGGAAAACCCTGCTATGAAAGCGTTCCGTTTTCTTTGTATTTATGATGATTGCTTTCTTAGTATTCGTAAAGGTATTTTCTTGCAAAGAATGCGATCTCAAGTATTAAAGTTTTCAATTTTTATATCGCTCTGCTCTCAAGCGCGTGTTTCCTCATTAGAATATGAAATGTTATAGCATTTTCTATTTAAGCAAATTTTGCTTGATTTTTTTCTCCACAGTTCAAATCTTAGAATAAAGCTCAAATATTTAACTGGATTCTCACACAATTTCTTCCTTTCTGGGGCATTTACCTTTTTCTGTTTAGTTTTCTGTCGTTTCTTCGACCTCTCCGTGACTTTCTGTTCAAATCTCATGAAACCTCTGTTGTCATATCTAATTTACAAACGAAGGCCAATGGACATGGCCTAGATTCGGTATCGAAGTCTCTCATTGTAGTGGTACTTTCATTTTTCTTCATTTGTCCTTTTTTTAGTGAAAATAGGTTGTGCTTTGTTCTGTGCTGATCTAGAGTTCTCAAAGCCAGGCTGTGCATCATTTTCCTCATTAGTTCTATAAATATTTATATAATTTTAGCTATTTCAATTGAAACATTCTAAAGTTTTATTTTCACTTCCATATACAGCATGTGAAGATATATTTCTTATTTTAACTTACTTCAAAGTCTACTCTTCTTTTACTTTGAGATTTCTGTTTTCGTCTTTTGCTCCTATTTTCAATTTTACATATGAATATATGCATTTGAAGCTTGCTTACAAAAAGAACCTTCGAAACTAGTTCAAAATTGAGGATATTCATGTTTACGTTTTATCCATCCATTAATAGTCCAGACTTCTACCTTCCAGTAATTTCTCTATCTTTCTGTATTGACGCCAAACAAGTCCTTTTATTCATTCAACATATTTGCTTAATTTCCCACTGAATTTCACCTAACATCTCTTCCTTAATCCTTTCCCCGTTTATGGTCATCAGTTCCACAACCTTTATTGCATTATGGGCGAGGAAGGAACTGGTCATTGCATTTAAAACCACAAGTTATGACACTGACAGCCACCTCAAAAAGTGACAAACAAACACAGCCTAGTTACCTCGCCAGTTATGGCTACTTTCGTAGGGGAGTCGTCTCTATAGTGATTCACATTTTTTAAAAATCAAAGCCCGCAGTAGTATGCATGTATATTGCTATAACTGGGAATCTTTCGCCAAAGTCATCAGTTGACCTCCTACGCCTGAGGAGCCTACCTGCTCAAGTTGATGGAGCTTCTTGTATATAGCAATATACATGCGGACTTTATTTTTCCTTTTAAGATCACGAGAAAGTGATGATATGAAATAATTCACGTTTTATCATGTTTTAAGGTTATTATTTTACTGCTATGCGTAATAATACTTAAATTGTTCGTAATGATAATGTAACCCCAAAATGTCTTCTCATGTATCACCTTAATTTATAGGTTCTATTAGAATGCATTCTTTCCATTTTCTTAGGTAAACAGAGAGAGAGAGAGAGAGAGAGAGAGAGAGAGAGAGAGAGAGAGATTGGGCTAAAAGTTTATATGTAATTGAATCCTTTCAATGGCATCTTTGGAACGTTATAGTATGTGTATTATTTATCTAAGTAGGCTCTGAGCACGGAGCTCAAGTGCGAGTTAATTAACGGACGGATTGATGGATGGATGTATGAGTTTTAGGGCAAAAGCCTAGGCACTGGGGCCAAAAAAGCCATTCAGGGCCGTAATGGAGATTAAATAAATTACATTATGAATGAGTTAATAATTGTATGAAGAAAATGGTTCATATATAAATTACCATATGAGAAATGAATGAATTAATGAAGAAATGAATGAAGAAAATGCTTAATAAATAAATATATATATCTATGATGTGATAGATAAAAAATAATTAAATGTTATTAGAAATATTTATAGACTTTAAAAAGGAGATGAGAGCAGAAATATCTGCTTCATCTCCCAAAATATCACAAAGGGATTTACCCCTAAGATATCTCTCTCTCTGGTTAAAATATCTGGGGCAAGCAGCCAGAATGTGCTCCACTGTTAGCATCTCGCCACCGCAAGCACACTCTGGGAGGCTGCCCCCTTCTAAAATAAACTGATGGGTCAAATAAGTGTGCCCAATCCTCAGTCTGCTTAAAACTATTTCTGTTCGCCTATGAGACTGGAAAGACGAAGGCCACGGCAATATATTATTTCTAATATTTCTGTACTTTCTATTATTGGTAAGATGAGAAGTCCATCTTTCTTGCCATTTGCTTAAAATATAAGAGCTAAAAGGACCTTTTAGATCTGTATGAGGCACTTTACTAAAGGCTGTTTCTGATGAGACACTAGCAGCTTTCTCTTCCCTATCTGCCATCTCGTTTCCGCAAATCCCCACATGTGAAGGGACCCAACAGAAAGAGACAGATTTACGCAAATAATACAAATGGAGGAGCGATTCCTGAACTTTTTGAACTAACGGATGGAAGCTATTGAATTTTTTTTATAGCTTCTAAAGTGCTTTTGGAATCAGAGTAAATGACAAAATTAGTGTCGCTACTTTGAACAACTATATCCAGGGCAGAGACTATGGCTGTTAATTCTGCTGTGAATATGGTAGTTTAGCTGTATATGCTGTATCACCAAGGATAACTGCACAGCCAACACCACTACCTGACTTTGATCCATCCGTATATATTTTTGTCACATTAGTATGGACAGTTTCGTGCTCCAAGAATTTTCCCCTAATCTCTTCCTCAGGACAGTCTTTTTTAGTTAAATGCTTTTTTGCACACGGATGCTTCTGGAATAAGCCATGGAGGATACACAGGATGTTTTACTTCCATGACTTTCTGGGATTTAAGATGATTACCCCTAACATCTGCATTTAGTCTAACTTGGAATGGTCTAGAGGATCTTATACCAGAAAAGACCTGTGAGTCTGCTTCCCTCAGCACCTGGAAGGAGGGATTTTTGGGAGCACTTTTAATTCTAGCCATGTACCTTAATCCTAGTACTTGCCTTCTCAGATCAAGGGGAAGTTGGTTAGTATCAACATATATGCTTTCAACAGGCGAAGTTCTAACAGCCCTGAGCATATTCTCAGCCCCATATTGTGTACAACATCTAGTTCCTTCAGCCTGGTTTGACAAGCTGAGGAATAAATCTGACAGCCATAGTCTAGCTTGGATCTACACAACGAGTCATATAGTCTCAGCAGGGATTTTTTATCAGCTCCCCAACTAAATCCAGAAACAACCTTTAAAATATTCAGAGATTGTTTAACCTTTATCTTTAAGGCGTTTATGTGGCTGGTCCATGTCAATTTCTGGTCAATGGTCATTCCCAAAAATTTCACTTCATTTTCATAAGGAATGATAGATCCTTTTAAACAGTGTGGGGGAACCTCTTCCACACGCTGGCAACTAGTAAATCTTACAGAAACTGTTTTGGAGGAGGAGAATTTAAAACCATTCTCATCAGCCCACTTTGTAATGGCATTAACAGACCTTTGCAGATGTTTACATACTGACAAGGCATCATATCCTGTGCAGTATATTGCAAGGTCATCAACAAAAAGTGAGCATTTAACAGGTGATGATATTTGTTGGACTATACTGTTTATTGCCACTGAAAAAAGTGTTACGCTTAAAACGCTTCCTTGTGGAACACCCTCCTCCTGCACAAAAGGTTGGGAGAGAGTGTTGCCCACTCTAACCTTAAAAAATCTCTCTGCTAAAAAGGAATATACAAATTTAATCATTCTTCCACATATGCCCATCTTGTGCAATTGTTTTATGATGCCAATTCTCCAAGTAGTGTCATATGCTTTCTCAAGGTCGAAAAATATGCCGATAGTCTGACATCGTTTGGCAAATCCTTGCTGGATTTGATTGGTCAGCCTCAGCAAGGGATCAAGGGTGGAACGATTTTTCCTGAAACCAAATTGAAATGGAGATATTAGTCCTTTTGTTTCCAGGTGCCAAACTAATCTGGTGTTTATCATTTTTTCCATCGGCTTACACATACAGCTGGTAAGAGCTATTGGTCTATAGCTGGTGGCTTGGGAAGTGTCTTTATTAGGCTTTTTTATGGGAACAATTATGGATATTTTCCAGTCCTTGGGTAAAATTCCAGTTTCCCATATTTTGTTTATAATCTTGAGTAGATACGTTTTGGCATCATCTGGGAGGTGTTTAAGCATTTCATATAAAACTGAATCACCCCCTGGAGCTGTTGATACAGTTGAAGAGAGGGCCTCTCGAAATTCTCTTAAGAAAACGTTTGTGATTGTATGGTTCAGATTTTCCAGATTCAAATTTCAGAGTCATTTCGGCATTCCGAATTCTTTGAAATTCTAGAGAATAATTGTCAGGGCTGGAAACTTGAGAAAAGTGTTTTCCCAGCTCATTGGCAACTTCAGTGTGCTCTGTGATCAGAGTGTTATTGACCTTTAATGAGGGTAATGGTGACGTAACAAATTTTCCACTTAGTTTCCTGATTTTGCGCCACACCACTCTCAATGGAGTTTTGGAATTGATTCCATTGATATAGTAAAGCCAACTTTCTCTTTTGGCTTTCTTGTAAAAGCGCCGCTGCTTGGCTAACGCACAATAATAGATTAATTTAGACTGAGGGGAGCCACTAGTTTTGTATCATTGGTAGCACTTCATAGTGACTTTCCTCAGAATACCACATGTCTTATTCCACCAGGGAACTGCAGGTCTACGAGGTTCACCTTTTGTCTTGGGAATCGAGCCCTCAGCACTCTTCAGAGTGGATTCAATGAAGTAGTCATAGGCATCCAGGTGAGAATGAAATGACTCAAACTCCCTATCTAGATTGACTCCTTTACTGAACTTGTCCCAGTCAGCATCCTCTACCTTCCACTTAGGTAATGTTTCAGATGGAGCATTTACAACATAGTTCCAGAATGGATCGGGTAATGATCACTTCCATTCAAATCTTCATTAACAGACCAGTTAAAGTCAAGGTGGATATTTGTTGAGGAAATACTAATGTCCAGTGCAGAGAGATGATTATTTTGAATGCTGTGGAAGGTCATTGACCCATTATTATATAGGGCGACATCATTCGTGTCAATAAGGTCCTCGATTATTTTCCCTTTGCTGTCTAAACACCGACTTCCCCAAAGGGGGTTGTGGGCATTAAAATCTCCTAATAAGAGAAAAGGAGTGGGAAGTTGGTTAATCAAGGACTGAATATCTCCAGTGTTAAAAGAAAGGTCTGGTGGGAGGTTAATGAACAAACCGTTATCCTTTTGTCTAATATGACTGAGACAGCAACAGCTTATAGAGTTGTATTTAATTGTATTGTGGAGTGCTGCAGAGATTTATTAACAATAATTGCAGCACCTCCATGGGCACGATCACCAGTTGGGGGAAAAGAGTTAAAAATAACATAATCAAGTCCAGGATTATAAGGAGAGTTACCTAACCTAGTCTTCTGCAGGCATACAATCCCTGGATTGAATTCATGCGTTAAAACTTTAAAGTCTTCTGTCCGGGCTCTGAGACCCTTACAGTTCCACTGAAGGACATCGAACTTGAATGTTAAGGTGGTAATGTACTACTTCCCACTCTTTGGAGGGGAAGTACTGATCCTAGGGTGGAGAGGAAAATTCTCCTTTATAAGAGATTGTTTTCTTGATCCCTTTTCATCTTTATCAGAGATTAGGGTTCTTGGCTGACAAACAGCTTTCTGTATTCGAGGCTGATGCTTAGGATTTTTACTGTGATTATGTGCATCACTACTGCTATTAGTCTTGGGGCGGCAAGACTGATGAGAACTCGCATGTCTTTGAACTGGATCTGCTTTCAGAACTATCTTCCTTGGCGGAGAGATCTCTTCCAGAACACTGTACCCATTTGAAGTTTTTATGATAAAACTTTCATTATTCGGGGACACGTTTCTTATACGCTTCCTGGTGGATGCAGCTGTGGTCTTATAAGGTTTCTTAGTGACTGTGATAATTGATGGATCCGAGCTAGATCTCTCTAGTTTGGACCACTCCTTTGGTTGCTCCTTTGTGAAATTATTATTTGTGCACATTTCCAAACTTTGTTTAGGGGCTGAATGTGCAACCGTTACATTTGTATCAGCTTGAGAAGATAAATTGTCCATGCTTTTGGAAGAACAATTTTTAGTATTGGGCTTCATAACGCGTGCTGACTCAAGTTTCTGATTATTTCCATTGCAAGGAGAAACAGGTTTCCGATGCTTACCGTTAGATTCAATTACTGGTGGCCTCTCATTGCTAGAACTCTTCATCAACTTTATTACAGAAGCATAGGTAGAGTTGGCACTCTTGTTAGCCCCCATTACCACACGCTTTGCTGCACTGATGCTGAGATGTTCATTATCAGCCACTGCCAACACATCTTGCTCAAACCTGTACCTGAGGCAAGTCCTAGTGTTTGGAGAGTGATCACCCTTGCACTGGAAACAATAACGGGCTGCTTCACACTTGTCTAAATTGTCATGCTCAGCAGAGCACACAGAACATCTCTTATTATTTCCACACGAGTCTTGAATGTGGCCATATTCAAAGCATTTGCGACATTGTTTAGGGTTTCTTTTATATTTTTTGACTTGCATCCTCTCATGGCCAACATTGATGGTATCAGGCAAGTAATTGGAGGAGAAGGTTAAAAGCATAGCTGCATCCCCTCCCAATTTTTTAACATGAGATACACAAGGAGGGCACCTAAGGAGAATCTCCTCCTCATTAAAAACATGCAAGTCTCGGGAATAAACTACCCTTTTCAGCGTGTTAAAGAATCTGTGTGATGTGATAGCCTCAATATTTCCACTTTTAGGGGGTTTGAACTTTGATAATAAAACAGCTTGCATCTCATTGCCTGCTTTTATGAGCAAGTTCTTTCCATATCGTTTCAGATTACCGATAGGGATAGAACCCACTTTGTTCTCAATACATTCAGCAGCTTTTATGAAATTTTCCTTTCCCTCTTTATAACTGGCAACATGCCATATAGGGGGAGGAAGCGTCCTGGTATAGGTGCTGGTCCACATCTTATTCTAGAAAAAAATCAAAAAAATCAAATGGCATCGTTCAAATTCCTCACTGAAAACACCCTGGTGCTTAGAACAGAGTTATTTAGAATGTGGCCATTTAATTGCAGTTGTGCCTCACTAGCTTCTTGGGGAGAGGAAAATCTAATGTATGCAGAAAAAGACTGCTTGTCTTTTTCTAGAAGCATCTTAATCCTCTCCACCTTACCAAACTGTTTTGCAACACTATGCAAGCACTCGTAGTCCAACGACAGGCTTACATTAGTGCAGTAAAGTACTCTATTATTCACATCAAATCCACCTTTTTTAATAGCACCCTGTTGTTGCGGTGCATGGTTCCGTGTGATAGCCAAGCTCATATCCGTGTCCATGCCTGAAGTTGTCGCCAGTGCCATTAAGTCGTCTGATCCAGGGGAGGGCAAACATTGGTCGATATCCATAGTTTCAATATACTTGTAGACTGCTTGGTTATATCAAGAAGGTATCGTGGGTCAGTCAGGTTATTCAAATTCTCCACCAATGGCATGAGTGAGAGTCGACTCCCAATGGTCCACCCCATACCCTACCCTTGCGGGATAGCACCAATACGCTTGCAATGGCACAGGTATAAGCCTATCCGCCTGCTGGGAGTTCTGCCCCCACTAATGGGGACCGATTCCCCACTCCAAACGTATTGGTGGGCTTCCGGACAAAAGCCAGGAGTCCCATCCCAAACACCAACACACCCAGGATTCCGATGGGCTGATGTTTGGAGATGGTTCCGTCCTCAAGGTAGCAATGGGAGGGTCCCATCACTACCTCTTGGGTCCAAACCATATCAGGTGGCGACTCCACCACCACAACTCCCACAATTGGCTTCGAATCCAAACCCCTTCCAAAACACAACCCCTTCTCAGACTCACCTAAAAATTCCACATAATTAAACCGAAATGCTAGTAAGAAATATTACATGAAGGAGAAGGATGTAGTAAGAATGAAAAAATTGCAGAAAGAAGGAAAAGTTCTGACTAATTTAGTTGGATCAGCAACTGGGCCCCTAGGACCAGTGAGAGAGCAATCCCAACAGGCATCAGAGCCCAGCTGCTGGTCCCTAAGCCCCCAACCCACGTCAAGGGGTCAGCATCTAGGGGGAGTTAATTAACGGGTTAATAAACGTGAATATAAACATTATTATCAGGATTCTCAAAATTTATTGTCTCTCGACTAAAGTAAGATAATAATATAAAACCCTCAGAAAGATTTTCCCTACTTAATGAGGAGTCAAAGAAACAAAGTTTTCTTCTTTGATTAATACTTAATGAGACGTTTTTTTACAATTTTTTTTATTTTTCAAGACTAAGATTCCTTTTCTGAGAGGATTAAGCATACATTAATAATTATTAATCAATTATATTTTGATGACAGTAAGCCAAAGAATTTATTTTAAGATGTCCTCCGGTTTAATTCACTGGATTCACTCAGTTAGCTAAAGTTTGTCGTGCACTGGGAATTTTACTATAAATGTTAAGAACAAATATGTTATTATACTAGTTCTTGAAGAGTCAGTTCTACGGTTAAATGTGAAACAAAGCATTAGAACTGAAATATATATATATATATATATATATATCTAATATATATTATATATTATATATATATATATTAAGGGTGGATAAATAACAGAGAATTAATTGAAATTTGCTTCCGGTTACAAGAATAAACCACACTCCCTGTATTTCAAATTAAAAAAAAAAAAAAAATTCCTGGAAACTGTATGATCAATAAAAAAACAAAAACAAACCATAGTTATTGGTAAAATTGCATTGCATCAAAAAGTTTTCCCCTTCATGAACACATCTGCTGTAATAAAACCATTTTGGGGGCAGTCTCTAGGTGCGAGTACCTCCACCTTCGCTGCCTATTGGGTATTTGTGAGGTTTATGTTGAAATTGGAGATTCCATAATTAATCGTTCAATATCTTTAGATATTAACAAAGGGTAAGGCAGCATTGTTTATCCTGTAAAGGATTAAGTAATCCATGATAAAATTAACTTTTTTTCATTTTTATTCAATAATTTTTGCATTTTGATGTGACAGTTTTTTCTTTATATCTATTTCAAGTTATGAATGAATTTTAAGAATTATAGTTAACATTAATATTATAAACGCATCTTTAAAGACATATTCTCATCATATCAAACACATTATAAAATTAAAGCCATGAAGTTTGTCTGTTATAGATTTTTAGATTAACTCGTTTAACTCATCCATTGGATTAAAATACCTGGGGCTTCTGGAAAAGGTAATCAGGTTATGAGGTTCCTAAGCAAGTTTGTCCCATCCCTCGGTAGCTGGTATTGTTTTCAGATTTCTGTTTTGCAATGATTTTAATAGTTTATTTCGCCGGAATATTGGTATACAAAGACAGCATATCAAAACTATTGCAGAAGAAATAAGTAGCTACTGATCTTGTCTTTGTATAAGAAAATCCAAAAGTATTGTTTAATGAGAATTTATATGCTTCATGTGAGGGATTGTTCAATTTTCCTGTTGGGTATGTGAATGACATAGGGGAGGAAACCTTATAGTAACTAGTATATGGATCTTTGGGAG
>NC_087210.1:21070885-21074540 GCF_015104395.2 Macrobrachium nipponense
AGTTCATAATGTTTTTATGTTATTTCGTGGTTATTCTTTTTTCTGGTGTGCGTAATGGTACCATAACGCTTGAATGTTTTATTTTCACACACGCACACAAAGGGAGAGAGAGAGAGAGAGAGAGAGAGAGAGAGAGAGAGAGAGAAGGGATAATTAATTTTTAGGCATAAAATTATTTTATCAATACCATTTGGATCGTTTGACTACGTATATACTTTTGTATCCATTTGTGTTGTTTAGCTCTAAAATTTAAGCGTGGAACAGCATCTGAATCCTGCTATTAGCTTTTGTTAATATCTATTATGAAGGCTTGCTAGATCCATTTGTGGAAGGAAATGTAACTTAAATGCCTCCTTCATTTGAGACATATGGCTTCCCCTTCTATATATATTATATACTATATATATATATATATATATATATATATATATATATATACATATATATATTTCAACTTATGATTTTTTTTTCTGTTAATATAACAGGTGAAATATAGTATGTAAAATGACGAAAAAAGGCAAAACAAATCCTGCTGTAGTTGGTTTTACTTCGACGGCTAATTTCCTGAGCAAAGCAGAATCTTTGCTTGTGCATATTTTAGTAGTCAAGGTTCTTTCTTGTATAGAACTAGACAGGCAATAGAAAGGAAAAAGCCAAACATTTACCTAAATTTTCTTGTTTTAATAGTGTTTCTCGATTTTGTTGTTTCTGTTATTTCCTAACGAGCTTGATGACGTGCGCTACGCTGCGCTGGAACCCGGCACTGCCCGTCATGTCTCCCCTACCTCCCAGATCCACTAACCTACCCTGCCCTGACCCGGGGCGGACAAACATGAAAGATCCACTTGTATTTTTTAAAATCCTGGATTGGTTTTCTTTACGCCACATCTAGTTACATTTCCATGAGTCTAAATTATATAATTATTACTAAGAAGGATGTTTATTTCATTTGGTCCAAATTGTTTCGCGATAGTTATTCCAACCCAAAACTCTCTCAGTTGCATGAAAGGGAGTTTTTTTAATTGCTCAATTACTTGAGTGGATTTTCCTGTTAGTAACTCTAAAACGACTTCAAAATGGCAGTGAAACTGGATAACTATGGAATGCTGAATTTCGGTTACCGGCACTGGAACGGAAATATGAACAAGATTTTGCGCGAAGACTTTTTAACACAGAAAATCTTGGAAAAGAGGATAAAACTGATTGAAAACGAACTAGGAGTGGTTCTAATGTCTCGCATTTTTCTATCTAATTCCTTTTATTTTCCATCACAAAACTTATAGTGTAACTTTTAATTATTTTTACATATGCTTTCATCGAATATTCTTTTTATTTGCGTTATAGGGTATTTCGTGTTTATTTTTATGATTGTTTGTTACCGGTCTATAATGGTTTTGATAACCGAATTTTCCCTTCGCCAAGTGTGAAGGTCGTGAATATCCTTTTGACTCGAACTGCAGATCACAGACACTTGAAAGTCTTTAAGGAAGGGTTGCTGGTCTCAGCCTGAAAAGAAGATACTGGAATGCAAACCTTAAAAGAAAATAGATAAGTAAAACGTTTTTGTTTAGATTTCTTAATTTTCAGACCGTGAATTCTAAAACGAATCCGGTTATCACAGTCTTGTGCCTCATTTACGATGTTCTTTTATTTGTCATTTTCCTATGATATGTAACAAAGTCTCTCTCTCTCTCTGTCGTGTTTTGATACTACTTTATATTGTAAAGTTTTTTTTTAAATGATGGAATAACTATGTGCTCTTCTAGCGCTAAGTTATCGTACTTTCATTTGAAGTTTTGTTCTGTTTTTTCAATTAACTGTAACAGTTTCACCGATGGCCGCAGTTTATAGTTTTCATGTCCTGCGATGGTTAATTCCCCACTTACCTATGAGATATATAATATATATATATATATATATATATATATATATATATATATATATATATATATAGCTTAATATATATATCTATAATATATATATCTATATATATATAGTATATATATATATATATATATATATATATATATATAGTAGAGATATATATATAGCTATATATATATATATATATATATATATATATATATATATATATATATATATATATATACTATATATAGTGTGTGTGTGTGTGTGTGTGTGAATTTTTGATAACATCACCGTGATGCATATACATGTATTGAGCTACAAATGTTCTTTAATATCCAATTCGCTCTACCTCTGAATTAATATAGTTTTCATATATATTAACCCAAGGGGAATTTCTTAGTTGATAATAATTTCATCCTCTCGTGGATTCAAACCAGCGGACAGACAGAGGAGAAATCAGGACTTCAGTGACATTTCCAACACGGCCACGGAGGACGAAATTATTATCAACTAGGAAATTCCCCTTCGGTTAACACATGAAAATATATTAATTCTGAGTAGAGCGAATTGGATATAAAGGACATTGTAGTTTAATGCATATATATATATCATATATATATATATATATATATATATATATATATATATATATATATATATATATATATATATATATATATATTATATATATATATATATATATAGACATATATATATATATATATATATATATATCGAGATATATATAGCTATATATATATATATATATATATATATATATATATATATATATATATATACATATATATAGTGTGTGTGTGTGTGTGTGTGTGTGTGAACTTTTTATAACATCACCGTGATGCATATACATGTATTGAGCTACAAATGTCTTTAATATCCAATTCGCTCTACCTCTGAATTAATATAGTTTCATATATATTAACCCAAGGGGAATTTCTTAGTTGATAATAATTTCATCCTCTCGTGGATTCAAACCAGCGGACAGACAGAGGAGAAATCAGGACTTCAGTGACATTTCCAACACGGCCACGGAGGACGAAATTATTATCAACTAGGAAATTCCCCTTCGGTTAACACATGAAAATATATTAATTCTGAGGTAGAGCGAATTGGATATAAAGGACATTTGTAGTTTAATGCATATATATATATATATATATATATATATATATATATATATAGTATATATATATATATATATATATATATATATATATATATATATATATATATATATATATATATATATATATATTATATATATATATATATATATATATATATTATATATATATATATATATATATATATATATATATATATATATATATATATATATATATATATATATATATATATATATATATATATATATATATATATATATATATATATATATATATATATATATATATATATATATATATATATATAGTATTGAGATGAGAATGTTTTCTCCACTCGTATTTTTATATTTATGATATAAATAAGATGCTAGGGAGAAGCGGAATATTGGGCATTTTTGGAATAAAACTTCAGACAGCAACATGCAAACCTATAAAAACTGACCTTCTCCCTCATTTTTAGGCGGGGAAAACTCGCTCTGCTATTATGGTTAACTGAACATTCTGTAAGTGCAAATTTAATATATAATTCTCTTCATCGAAGTGACCGATTTAGATTTAATGTTGCATGGAGTTTGGAGTAATAAGTAAAAAAGCCTTAATTTTTATGGCACAAATAATCTATAAAATCTAAAATTTCC
>NC_087210.1:21075040-21082540 GCF_015104395.2 Macrobrachium nipponense
ATATAAGCAAATTTTGCTTGATTTTTTCTCCACAGTTCAAATCTTAGAATAAGCTCAAATATATAACTGAATTCTCACACATTTTCTTCCTTTCTGGGGCATTTTCCTTTTTCTGTTTAGTTTTCTGTCGTTTCTTCGACTTATCCGTGACTTTCTGTTCAAATCTCATGAAACCTCTGTTGTCATATCTAATTTACAAACGAAGGCCAATGGACAAAGCCTCGATTCGGTATCGAAGTCTCTCATTGTAGTGGTACTTTAATTTTTCTTCATTTGTCCTTTTTTAGTGAAAATAGGTTGTGCTTTGTTCTGCGCTGATCCAGAGTTCTCAAAGCCATGCTGTGCATCCTTTTTCTTATTAGTTCTATACATATTTATATAATTTTAGCTATTTCAGTTGAAACATTCTAAAGTTTTATTTTCACTTCCATATACAGCATGTGAAGATATATTTCTTATTTTAACTTACTTCAAAGTCTACTCTTCTTTTACTTTGAGTTTTTCTGTTTCCGTGTTTTGCTCCTATTCTCAATTTTACATATGAATATGAGCATTTGAAGCTTGCTTACAAAAAGAACCTTCGAAACTAGTTCAAAATTGAGAATATTCATGTTTACGTTTTATCCATCCAGTAATAGTCCAGACTTCTACCTTCCAGTAATTTCTCTATCTTTCTGTATTGACGCCAAACCAGGCCTTTTATTCATTCAACATATTTGCTTAATTTCCCACTGAATTTCCCCTAACATTTACTCCTTGATCCTTGGCCCTTTGATGGTCATCAATTCCACAACCTTTATTGCATTATGGGCGAGGAATTGGTCATTGCAATTAAAACCACAAGTTATGACACTGACACCCACCACAGCCTCGTTCAAAGTGACAAACAAACTCAGCCTAGTTACCTCGCCAGTCATGGTTACTTTCGTAGGGGAGTTGGCCTTATAGTAATTAACATTTTTTAAAAATCAAAGTCCGCAGTAGTATGTATGTAAATTGCTATATCTGGGAACCTTTCGCCATCGTGATCAGTTGGCCTCCTACGCCTACCTGCTCAAGTTGATGAAGCTTCTTGTATATAGCAATATACATGCGGACTTTATTTTTCCTTTTAAGATCAAGAGAAAGTGATGATATGAAATAGTTCGCGTTTTATCATGTTTTAAGGTTATTATTTTACTGCTATGCGTAATAATACTTTAATTGTTCGTAATGATACTGTAACCCCAGAATGTCTTTTCATGTATTACCTTAATTTATAGGTTCTATTAGAATGCATTCTTTCCATTTTCTCAGGTAAACAGCGAGAGAGAGAGAGAGAGAGAGAGAGAGAGAGAGAGAGAGAGAGAGAGAGAGATTGGGCTAAAAGTTTATATGTAAATGAATCTTTTCAATGGCAACTTTGGAACGTTAAATTATGTGTATTGTTTATCTAAGTAGGCTCTGAGCACGGAGCTCAAGTCCGAGTTAATTAACGGGTTAATTAACGTGAATGTAAACATTATTATCAGGATTCTCAAAATTTATTGTCACTCGACTAAAGTAAAATAAGACCCTCAGAAAGTTTGTCCTTACTTAATGAGCAGTCAAAGAAACAAGGTTTTCTTCTTTGATTAATATATAATGAGACGTTTTTTACACATTTTTTTTTAATTTTTCAAGACTAAGATTCCTTTTCTGAGAGGATTAAGCATACATTAATAATTGTTAGTCAATTATATTTTGATAACAGTAAGCCAAAGAATTTATTTTAAGATGTCCTCCGGTTTAATTCACTGGATTCACTCAGTTAGCTAAAGTTTGTCGTGCACTGGGAATTTTACTACAAATGTTAAGAACAAATATGTTATTATACTAGTTCTTGAAGAGTCAGTTCTACGGTTAAATGTGAAATAAAGCATTAGAACTGAAAAAAAATAGTATATATATATATATATATATATATATCTATATATATATATATATATATATATATATATATATATTATTTTTTTCAGTTCTAATGCTTTGTTTCACATTTAACCGTAGAACTGAGTCTTCAAGAAGTAGTATAATAACATATATTATATATATATATATATATATATATATATATAGTATATATATATTATTATATATAATTATATATATATATATATATATATAGTATATATATATGTATATATATATATATATATATATATATATATATTATTTTTTTTCCAGTTCTAATGCTTTGTTTCAACATTTAACCTAGTAGTGACTCTTCAAGAACTAGTATAACATATATTATATATATATATATATATATATAGATAGAATATATATAATATATATATATATATATATATATATATATATATATGATTATATATATATATATATATATATATATATATATATATATAATATATATGTTATATACTAGTTCTTGAAGAGTCAGTTCTACGGTTAAATGTGAAACAAAGCATTAGAACTGAAAAAAAAGAGATATATATATATATATATATATATATATATATATATATATATATATATATTATTTTTTTTCAGTTCTAATGCTTTGTTTCACATTTAACGTAGAACGACTCTTCAATAATAGTATAATAAACATAATATTATATATATATATAATATATATAATATGTATATATATATATATACTATATATATATATATATATATAATATATATATATAATATATATATATATATTATAGGTGGATAATAACAGAGAATTCATTAAAATTTGCTTCCGGTTACAAGAAAAACCCACACTCCATGTATTTCAATTTTTTTTTTTGGTTTTAATTTTTCTTCCTAGAAACTGCATGATCTATATATATATATAAAAAAAAAACCATAGTCACTGGTAAAATTGCACTGTATCAAAAAGTTTTCCCCTTCATGAAACACATCTGCCGTAATAAAACCATTTATGGGGCAGTCTCTAGATGCGGGTACCTCCACCTTCGCTGCCTATGTGGTATTAGTGAGGTTATGTTGAAATTGGAGACTCTCCATAATTAATCGTTCAATGTCTTTAGATATAAACAAGGGATAAGGCAGCATGTTTATCTGTAAAGGATTAAGTAATCCATGAAACAAATTAAACTTTTTTTATTTTATTCAATAATTTTTGCATTTTGATGTGACAGATTTTTTCTTTAAATCTATTTCAAGTTATGAATGAATTTTAAGAATTATAGTTAACATAATATCATAAACGCATCTTTAAAGACATATTCATCATATCAAAACACATTATAACATTAAAGCCATGAAGTTTGCTTGTTATAGATTTTTAGATAACTCGTTTAACTCATCCATTGGATTAAAATACCTGGGCTTCTGGAAAAGGTAATCAGGTTATGAGGTTCCTAAGCAAGTTTTTCCCATACCTCGGTAGCTGGTATTGTTTTCAGATTTCTGTTTTGCAATGATTTTAATTGTTTATTTCGTCGGAATATTGGTATACAAAGACAGCATATCAAAACTATTCCAGAAGAAATAAGTAGCTACTGATCTTGTATTTGTATAAGAAAATCCAAAAGTATTGTTTAATGAACATTTACTTTTCGCAAGAATTTCTATTCTTCATGTGAGGGATTGTTCAATTTTCCTGTTGGGTATTTGAATGACATATGGGACACCTTATAGTAACTAGTATATGGATCTTTGGGAGTTTATATACAACTTAGAGATTTTGAACTCATTTTCTGTTGGTACAATTTCATTTTTAATTGCCATTTGGGGCCTATTGATTTTATTTTCTGTATACGGAGTTCCAAAGACAGAGGTGTCATTCAGCGTAATCCCAGTTTTATCAATGTTTTTCTTGTAAAGGTTAAAAGACCAGTTGACTTTTCTGGTTTTATGAGGTGAATATCGTTGTGGGTCCTTTTCGCTTTTATATTCATCACCCTGGTAAGAATCCATTAAGAATTCGAGAGTCGAATTTAATAATAATAATAATAACAATGCTTTCGTCATCATCAATCACATTATTAATGTTTATAATTTCACTAATAAGAGTTCCGAATTCCACTTTACTGTACTTTTCCAGCCGTTCTATATTTCTGGAATGTCCGGTCTTTCATCTATCATTTTTTCCTCTTATACCTTTCACTTTCGCCTTCCCATTATTTCATCTTTATACCTTCACCCTTTTATGGTCACCCATCCGCAACCTTTATGCCAATATGCACAAGCTGATGGTCATTGCAGCTGGAAGCCCTGAAAGTTAAGACCTCGGAGGCTACGTTTTTCCCCCTAAAATGGGCAAACAACCAAATTACTTTGCCGTCCATGGTCCATTTCACGGAAGAGTCGTCCCTATAATGGCCTCTGGTTCTTTTCATTCGTTTTTCCCGTCATTGTTTTATTATTGTTGTGCGTAATGGCACTGTTGCACCCTAAATGTTATCTTAATCATTACATTTGTAGGCTCTGATATGCGCTCAGCGCATCTTGAGAGAGAGAGAGAGAGAGAGAGAGAGAGAGAGAGAGAGAGAGAGAGAGATTGAACGGTAAGATAGGACAAATGATATTCAGCATTTTAAACCTTTTATCATCATCTTTGGAACGCTACGTTACGTTCTCAAGATGTGCATTTGAGATCGTTTGTGTAGGTTATTTATCTAGAATCCGGCCACGGAACGGTGGAGCTAGTTCTGCTGTCAGTAATTAAATATGTTTACAGAACATAATATAGGGAACTGAATGGAAAGTTGTTCTGAGGAAGATCCCCAGATGAACTGTATGAGCAATATTTAAAGTTTGCGTGGAGGATTGTACTCTTAGTGTATGACTTTACCTACAATCTCCAGTAATTGCTTTGTGCACATTTCGTCTTAGTTTGATTACTGATAGCCTTTCTTATTGTATCAAAACCTACTTCACAATAAAAATTTATAAAGAAATAAGACAATACCATCTGTTCAACTTCGACATCTTACTTGGTCTCTATTCATCAGGAATTTCGTTGTTTTCATTTCCATACTATCAGCTGTGGGCAGCTTGTTTCGGATAATAGACATAGTGATGAATCTTGGCCTTCCTGAAGGACATGCTCTAACTACGTTCAATTCTAACAATTCTGAAGAGGTGACAAGCTTGTTATGTGGAAGGACAAACAAGCAACAGGATAAGAAGCACGCCCTACGTTGATGGCCAATGAAGTCAGAATTAACCACTAACCGCTGTTGACTCGGGCCTCGTATTACACTTCTTTCGAAAACTGTGAGATATACAGAATATTCAGCTGATTCGGGGCAACACAGGAGAAGTTTTTAAGTTATCATGAAAGCTAAAGTCAGAACTGTACACATGCATATTATATATATATATATATATATATATATATATATACATATATATATATATATATATACATATATGTATATATATATGTATATAATATATATATATATATATATATATATATATATATATATATATATATATATATATAATATATATATATATACTATAAGTATATATAATTGTGTGTGTGCAGTTAGCTCCATGAATAGTATAGAGGTGATGGATACGAAGATCAACCAAACCAGTATGATTATGTAAAAAATATAACACACACATGTATATATATATATATATATATATATATATATATATATGATATGTATATGCACTATATATATATATGATATATATATATATATATATAGATATATATATATATATATATATATGAAAATGGTGAGACAACATATTACTTTGACAAAGCCTCCTCTTCATTTGCAAGGGTCGGCCAATATTGAAAATGACATTTTTATATCGTGAAATTTACTTGAGCCTGGTACAGATTGGAATGCTGTTCAAGAGTGGCATTTCAATTTACTGTAGCCTTATCGGTCGTGGCAAGCACTCTTGAGAGGCTCACAACAGAGGAGCGAGATATAACAATTTGCTGTTAGTCGGGACTCGGGACAATCGGCGCCATGAATCTCAGATTTCATACTTTTTCTGATTCACACAAATTTACACGCAAAGTTGGAAGGAAGCCTTTAGGAATCACTGAATTCTGTGCTGCTGGAAAAGACCCTGATTTATTCACCTAGAGAGAATTTCATCGTTTTACGTTTTACGATGGAATTAGTAAATGAAAGCAAAACTGCAATGACCTTGTTTCCCCAGGTCAGCAGTAGTAGGCTACAATTTTCCTAAGTTTTAAAAGGTGAGGAGAAACAAGGTGGTATATATATATATATATATATATAATATATATATATATATATATATATATATATATATATATATATATATATATTGTGCTTTAACCATCGTAGTAGAAGCACGTGACCTCAGCGTATAAGCGAATACCACAGGAAAACTCAGGCAGAAGGTCAGTACCAAGCGCTTTCACGTGTTTGTTTATTCACGTGAAAGTGCTTGATACTGAACTTCTGCCTGTCATTTTCCAGTGGTATTCCTTTATATATATATATATATATATATATATATATATTATATATATATATATGTATGTATGTATATATAGTATATATATATATAAATATATATATATATATATATATATATATATATATATATATGATATATATATATATATATATATATATATATATATATATATATATATATATATATATATGTATATATATATATATATATATATATATTATATATATATATATATATATATATAATATACATAAACCTTTTTTAATTTTACAGTGAGTTTTCGGTTTTCCATACCCTCAAGAAGCAGCGATTCTTAGTTTAAATTGTATTATGCCTCTGTTAAACTTTTCATTAACTTACAATCCTAACAGACAGCTGATTGCATGAGGTGACAACCTTGAAAAAGAGGGTTGTGAGGCTATTTTCGAATAGACTCACTGAGAACCGAAGGGCAACGCACTCTTGGGTCACCCCGAGACAAAACTGCCCTGAGTGTTTCTTTCTAGCGTATAATCATGCATTGTTTTCCTTCTGTGTTTTATATAACTAATATCTTCCGAAAAGTAAGATTTTGACATAAGTTTTGTTTTAAATTTTAAGAATCGTAGACCCTGCAGCTAAAATGTGCCGAATTTTTGCTTTAATTGGAATTGTTTTCAATTTACCCTCTCTTTCCCTCTGTTTTGATTGGCGAGTTCACCTTGTAATGTCGAGTTCTCGTTGTAATGCCTCTCGCTAAGGCAATTAGATTTGTGTTATCTTACCATTAGATGTAAAATTGAACTATTTTATTTCATCAGTGAACCATTGTTGCTAAACATTACCTGCCACAACCTTCTATAGATTTCCCCTGTTTTTATGGAAACGTGTAGGAGTCAAATATCTCTATATTTTATTTTCTTACTTTCATGTAAAATAACGAAAAAGGCAAAACAAATCCTGCTGTAGTTGGTTTTACTTCGACGGCTAATTTCATGAGCAAAGCAGAATCTTTCCTTGTGCATATTTTAGTTGTCAAGGTTCTTTCTTGTATAGAACTAGGCAGCAATAGAAAGGAAAAAGCCAAACATTTAC